>NW_009701666.1:14321-36261 GCF_000703405.1 Apaloderma vittatum
ATTCCTGAAGGGCTGACCACATAAAAGCAGGCAATATCGAACAGAACTATTTTAGATAATCCTCAATTAGTTACAATGGTTCAAAAATTCAGCTAGTACTTTTTTTTTTATTATTTGTAACCTGTCCACAGAAATGTGATGGCTTTTGAGGGACTATTTATCAAAGTCAACAAATGAGATAAGTGATTATGAACAACCACAAAATGCTTTGTAGACTGAGTCCTTAAAAAGAGATACAAGCTCAGGTCTGTCCTGACAGACCCTTGCATTTCAATATATTGGCTATTTTGGGACAAAGGTGTAAATACAAAAAATGAATAGTCGTATTTAATAATGGCACAATAGGAGAGAAAAGGTTTTGCAACCATCTAAAATATAACAGAGCTATAAAGGTGTTCGAGGCTCTTTTTGGTTTCCTTTACTTTTGTATTTCAAGTCAATGCACTACTTGTGAGGTTTTTTAAGAAGGCAGCCAGTATGGACAAAAGAGAAATATGGAAGCACTTTTGCAATGGCAGGTCAGTATTTTCCTCACCCTAGCTTGATGTTTTATCTTCTTTTTTTTTTTTATTTTTATAGTTCTATGTTAACTAAGACTCAGTTCTAATATTAAAAACCCCCAAACAACCCAAACTTTCCCAAACAGGAGGCATTAAACAATAACTATTTTATAACAGCAGAGGCCTTTTTTGACTCTTCATTTGGTGTTTATTGTAAAACATGGTAGAAACTTAAAATTTTAATACATGGAAAGAGTTTCTTTAAAATGTTCACAATTTTATACAAAATTAATGATAAAATACAAGAAAATATGCATTTAAAAAATTTATAAAGTAATACTCTGCAGTAAATTCTGTTCATTGGTCAACAGTCTTTCTTGCAAGACCTGTTTCAATCTTTAATGTAAACATTAGAGGCGAAAGCTTCACCTCAGTGAAATCAAAGAGACTTTTCACCACTGAATTCATGAGAAAGAAGAATTAACTCTCAATTTCCGAGCAGACATGGCCAGTAACGCATACATGAATATTCTCGTTTCAAATTCAGGACTGAAAGACATAAGAGCTCTGTAAACAGTAATCCTTGCTATTACATGACCAATAGGACGGATGAATGGGAAACACTCGACATTTCAAGCACATTTTCAACATTAAGAGAACGCGAAGGCAATGCCTCCCGCCAGGAACGCAGCCGCTACGTATCTGAACAATCACTCCAGTCTGTGACAGTGACTAAGCTGCTTTTTAACGTGCTTGTATTATCAGCTTCGGGAGGGCCTGTTAAAATAACAAACAAACAAACAAAAATTAACAATTATTATTACTACTTTGGGAGTATTTTTAATTTGTATTTATCTATGGAGTAAAATCACACGCTATGTGAGCAAACACTCACAGGCTTCAGGAAGTCCAGAATTTTAACGGGGGAGGAAATTACAAGTGTTTTTAATACGAAGGCTCTTTCTGTCACAGAATACAATGCACAGTACAAGCAGTCAGTGTCAACACTACTCGCCCTTTAAAAACAACCTGAAGTAGCTTTATATAAACTGACACAGCTTTAACCTTTATATGTATTTAGGGGTGTTGATAGATGAGAAGCTCAACATGAGCCGGCAGGGCACTCCTGCAGCCCAGAAGGCCAACCGTATCAAGAGGAGAGTGGCCAGCAGGTCAAGAGAGGTGATGCTCCTCCTTTACACTGCTCTTGTGAGACCCCACTTTGAATATTTCATCAAGTTCTAGTGTTCCCACTGTAAGAGGGACATAGATCTCTTGGAGCGTGTTCAGAGGAGGCCACAAGGATGATCCAGGGGCTGGAGCACCTCTGCTATGAGGACAGGCTGCGGGAGCTGGGATTGTTCAGTCTGGAAAAGAGAAGACTCCAGGGGGACCTAACAGCTGCCTTCCAATACCTGAAGGGAACCTACAGGAAGGCTGGGGAGGGACGTTTTACAAGAGTGTCCACTGATAGGACAAGGGGAAGTGGGTTTAAGTTGAAGGAGAATAGATTTAGATTGGATCTTAGGAAGAAATTCTTCAGTACGAGGGTGGCAAGACTTTGGAATAAATTGCCCAGAGATGTTGTGGCTGCCCCCTCCCTGGAGGTGTTCAAGGCCAAGTTGGACGGAGCCTTGAGTAGCCTGATCTAGTTGAGAGGCGTCCCTGCCCATGACAGGGAGGTTGGACTAGATGATCTCTAAGGTCCCTTCCAGCATAGGCCATTCTGTGATTGTATGATTCTGTGTATTGAAATGTTAGGGCTAGGAACTGCTACAGAAGTTCTAGGTAAGATTTACTTTAACACTGGTTCACACATTTATCTCAGCCTAGTAGGTCACTTAGGTATCTTCAAAAAACACCTTTTATTATTATTCTCAAAAAAAAGTAAGAGAAGTTTCCTTCCTCCCTTAGATTTGAGAAGGGATTAAAAGTCAACCCTGGATGATTACTTTTGAAGATGAGGTTGAAGCCTGATAGTACTCTACACTATAAAATCTCAAATTTTAAGGTTTTTGGGATCCCTGTATATTTACATGTGTATTGTTTACATATGAGTATGCATCACAAATACCATATATGACATTTATATGACATAAAAGCAAGCATGGAGTTTTTCTTACTTTTTCTTTTCATACAGAATACCATATACTGAATTACAATGTATAATACACTATACTTAAGTACTCCTCTAGGCGTGCCAGGCTATATAATAGATGGCTAACAATGTAGAAGACAGAATGTATTACCTTCCTCCTTTGGTACACTTGTCCTCGGAAGACCCCACGCATGCACCATGGATGCACCGTTTGACTCGTTTTTCTGAACCATCGCTGCCTTCTGACCTCTATCATTCTGCATCAGTAAATCTTCTAATGATGATATATCCCAATCATCTTCATCAGCTTCTGTGAACTAGTGAGAACAAAAAACACACATTTTCCCTCTGTCCAGTCAAATTGTGCTGGCACACGGCCTTTATGACATCCATCACCACAGTTTTAAAATCCATATAATTCAATTATCTAGATCATATTAATTCACTACTATAGTTTCAAAGTTACAAGGGTGGGATTTTAAGTCAGGAAGTGCAAAAGTTCAGCACAAGAAAGCCATGGACCTGTTGGAGCAGGTCCAGAGAAGGGCCATGAAGATGACAAGGGCACTGGAGCACCTCCTCTACGAGGACAGGCTGGGAGAATTGGGGTTGTTCAGCCTGGAGAAGAGAAGGCTCCAGGGAGACCTTACAGTGGCCTTCCCGTACCTGAAGGGGACCTAAAGGAAAGCTGGGGAAAATCTGTTTTAGCAGGGTCTGTTGCGATAGGACAAGAGGAAATAATTTTAAAATAACAGAAGGGAGATTTAGACTAGCTCTAAGGAAGATACTTTTTACCACAAGGGTGATTGAACACTGGACAGGTTGCCCAGAGAGGTGGTAGAAACATTCTGTGGAAACATTCAAGGTCAGGCTCGATGGGGATCTGAGCAACCTGATCCAGTTAAAGATGTCCCTGCCCATGGCAAGGGGTCGGACTGGGTGACCTCTAACAGTCCCTTCCATTCTAAGTTCTGCCAGTTCTGTAACAGGCAGAAACCTATATTTTCAGGTATTAAATTTCTACTGAAAAAAAGGAACATCTTTTCTGGAATACTAGCTATTCCAATGAGATTCAAAGTCCTTTAAGTATTAGAATGCATATTACCTACATGAAAATAAAGACATGACATGTTATCATGCAAGTTGGCAGTTTAGTTTGCTATATCAGCATTCTGCATTCACACTAGAAAAATTTAATATTGCAGTAAAGACCTCTTCAATTTAAAACTTATTTATTTAAAGAGAAAATTAAATAATGAAAGTTAAAAAACCCCATGGTGCTGAAAGTTAAAGTATGTTTTCCTCTCAAGATTCACTGTCTGCATGTAGAAGCATATTTTTAATTAAGAGGTAGATTTGCATAATGAGTTCACAAAATGAGAGTCAAGTCAAACATGAACCTGAAGGCAGTGAGTGCCGAGGTCTTTCTTACCTCATCCACCTGAGAACTAAATCTCTTCATTCAGCTTTTGAAAGAAGAGCTACAGCATTTCCCTATTTGTCAGTCAGATGCAGTTCAATGGAATCAAGGCATTATGAGAGAGATTAGTGGTGGGAAGCTAAAGACAGTTTCTCACAAAGCTAAAGCCTTTCACCAGAGTCTTCCAGTATTGCAGGCAAATACATAAGCTGCTGCTGCTGCACAGAAGAAAGATTCAGACGCTCTAGCAGGAAACAACGTGAGCTATGTACATACTAGAGAAAAGAAATATGAACGTGTCGTGTGTCTCGAAAGAAGCGAAGAGACGGCAATACTGCTCGATCTTGCACCATAATTCAATTTTAACATTGCAAACGGTTTTTCAAAACCTGACAGATCTGCTCAGTGTGCTGTATTATTAACATACCAGGATTCAACATCTTGCTCGTTTAAATTATCTGTATTTGGAGGGCGTGGTGATGGGAAAGTCGGAGTCACATCTGTTGAGAAATGCTGGAGGAAGAGTTTCCTCAAACATTCACTAAGCCCCAAGTGATTTTTAAAGTAGGAAATACAGATAAAAATGTCAACTGCAAACAGAATTCAGTTCTGACTGAGCGTAAATACACAGCACCAATCAAAACTGCTAAGTGGTTTTATCAACTCCAAGACTTACTCCAAAGCAACACCACAATCCGTACAACGCCTGGTACAGTCGAACTCAGGTGTCGCAGCTTCAGGTAAGCACAAAGTTAATTTTCTCAAAAATGTTTCTGAAGTAAATTCTGTGAAACATGACCTTTATAAAACATATGACAATGGTTTGCCTTATAAAAGTTTTATGGTACTGTGGGTTTTGAGAATGAGCACTAGCAGCTGTAAGTATTTAAGCTAATCAAAAAACTGGGCTTTTCCATAAAACAATCATTCCAATGGCTTTTTGTGCTTATGTCTTTGGGCATGTTTGAAAATCCCACATAGTATTTCAACTACACATCTACATTTAAACGTACAAATATGGACAGGAATATTTGCATGAATATATGTATATATTCATATATAAATAGCAAAGAATACAAGATGATGTATTGTTCCATAAAAATTCCAGAAACAAAGCAGCAATGCCTGCCCTGCCTTTGGAAACTCACTTCCAACTCATCATGTCCATACAGGAACAGGTCACTGTGTCAATACATTTTTTCATGGAATCACAGAATTGTCAGAGTTAGAAGGGACCTTGAAGATCATCTAGTTCCAACCCCCCTGCCATGGGCAGGGACATCTCCCACTAGATTAGGTTGCTCCAGGTCCCACCCAGTCTGGCCTTGAACACTTCCAGGGAGGAGACATCCACAACTTCTCTGGGCAACCTGTTCCAGTGTTTTACCACCCTCAGCATAAAAATTTCCTCTTTATATGCAGTCTAAACCTACCCTCTTTCCATTTAAAACCACTGAGCCTTGTCCTGTCACTACAGGACTTTATAAAAATGTCTTTCTCCAGCTTTCTTATAAGCACTCCATATTTTGAAAGGCCACAATAAGGTCTCCCCAGAACCTTCTCTTCTCCAGGCTGAACAACTCCAACTCTCTCAGCCTGTCCTCATAGAAGAGGTGCTCCAATCTCCTGATCATTTTTGTGGCCTCCTCTGGACCCGGTCCATCAGGTCCATGCCCTTCTTGCGTTGAGGGCTCCGGAGCCAGTCTCACAAGAGCAGAGCAGAGGGGGAGAATCACCTTCCTTGACCTGCTGGCCATGCTGCTTTTGATGCAGCCCAGGCTATAGTTGGCTTTTTGGGCTCTGAGTGCACATTGCTGTTTCATGTCCAATTTTTCATCCACCAGTACCACTGAGTACTCTCTTCAGGGCTGTCCTCGATCCACTCATTGCCCAGCCTATGTTTGTGTTTGGGGTTGCCTCAACCCAGGTGCAGAACCTTGCATTCGGCCTTGTTGAACTTCATGAGGTTTGCACAGGCTCACTCCTCAAGCCTGTCAAGGCATCCCGTCCCTCGAGTGCATCAACTGCACCACCCAGCCTGGTGTCATCTGCAGACCTGCTGAGGGTGCACTCAACCCCACTGTGTCATTAATAAAGGTACTGAACAGCACTGGTCCCAATACAGACCCTTGAGAGACACTACTCATTACTGGTTTCTACTTGGGAATTGAGCCACCGAGTCTAACTCCTTGGACACAGCCACCCAGGCAATTCCTCAGCCATCTAACAGTCCTTCCACCAAACCCCCAATTTAGAGGAATGAATGTTGTGGGGGAACGTATCAAAGGCCTTGTACAGTCTAGGCAGCTGACATCTGTAGCTCTTCCCTTGTCTGCGGGTGCAGTCACTCATCGTAGAAGGCCAAAAGATTAGTCAGGCACAATTTACCCTTGTGTGTCTCTAATCACATCCATGTGTCGTCTTCCATATGTTTTAACTCAGCTTCCAGGAAGATCTGTTCCAGGATCTTACCAGGCACAGAGATGAGACTGACTGGCCAGTAGCTCTCAGGGTCCTCCTTTTTACTCTTTTTAAAAATGGGTTTGATGTTTCCCTTTTTTTTTCAGTCAGGGACTTTGCCTGACTGCCATGATTTTTCAAATATGCTGGAGAGTGGCTTGGCAACTACATCAGCCCAATTCCTTAGGACTCAGGCAGAATCTTGTCAGGTCCCATGGAACTGTGTATGGCTAGGTTCCTCTAGGGATCTAGAAACCTCATCTTCTCCCACCATGTCCCCTAGTCCCTGCCTTGGGGTTCAGGGGCTTGAGAGATGTAGGACGACAGAGCACTGGCACAGGCTGCCCAGCGAGGTTGTGGAGTCTCCTTCTCTGGAGACATTCTAAACCCTCCTGGACACGTTCCTGTGTGACCTCCTGTAGGTGATCCTGCTCTGCCAGGGGGGCTGGACTAGATGATCTTTTGAGGTCCCTTCCAACCCCCAACATTCTGTGATTCTGTGTGATTCTGTGAAGAGAAGTTACCAGTGAAAACTTTGGTATCTTTAAAACATAGATTTTAAGGCTTACTTTGCTACAGCTCTTTGCTCTTGAAGCCCAAATTCCATTAATACAGTAGCCCACAGTCTACAGACGTTTAGAAAACGTTAACGTCTCCTAAATTTAACTGTGAACATTTTATGGTCTTTTATCATCTGACACTGTACTGAATTTGAAAGCAACATTTGGCCAGGAAATACACAGTAATAGTAATTTCTGAGCAGAAAATTTTGAGTCTGGTGTGATTTGCAGCTTCCACACAGCCAATGGGCAAATCAGGTGTCACAGCGACAATTAAAAGCACACAAACTAAATGGGATTACCCTACCATTACAGCTCAAGCTGATTAAGACAATCACCCTGTTCTGGAAACTGAAATACAAGTGTCACTGTTTCTGGGAGGAGTCATAAATTTCAGATTTATCTAGCAGTCAGGAAGCCCTAAAGTATCAGTTTCACTATGGATAATAAAATTATCAGCAATTATTATTTATTTATTGAAAAAATATTTTCTTGAATGCTAGAACTAGTATCTGGCTGTTTGCTTCAATCTAATAACAACTACTAAAATGGAAATGAAAAGCACTGTCCGCTGTTGACTTTTGATTTGAAATAAATTTTGTTCCTTTTAAAAATTCTCCAGACAAAGATCAATTTGGATCAAAGCAGCTTACCAATTCTAAAACTCTAAACTGAGGGGAAGGCTGGGACTTTAGGAGCCTGACAGGTAAAGAATAAGTTGTGTTAGTATTCTGATCATGAACACATGCCATATTCAATGGATAGATGTCAGTCATAGATTTGATGGAGTCTGCAAACAGTGTATGGTTGTAAATACATGCTGCAAAACCAAAACCATACTCAAAAATTGAACCTGTCCCCTCGTTAAATTACATTTTAAAAGCTCCATATCAGATAAATCTTTAGAAATAAACATATTTTAAAATTCTATATAAGCAAAATAATTTTTTCCTCCATCAAACCAAGATCCTAGGAAAGCAAGTAAAGAAGAGCTCTCTCTTATGTCTCAATGCTGCTAGAACAGGAGACAAAAATGATACCACCTGTGCCCAAACTTTAGTCTAGCTGTAGTGATCCCAACCAGCCATGGGATAAGGAAATAAGCAATATGGATGAAGAAGTCACTTGCCACAGCTCACTTGCTCACACTTTTCTATACACCAGTGCAGACATACCCAAAACATCTACTTAGCTGTAACTCCAAAACTTTGAGGATTAAGTTCTTCACTGTGTCAAGAGGGTTTCAGCATCAAAAAAACCCCAAAACAATCCAGTAATATAATGAAATAATAATGACTATTAATGAAGTGATACCTTCAGTTCTTTCACTTCTTCTTTCTTAACAAACGCCTGTGCAACATTAATCCCTCCAGCCGGTTTGTTCTTACTTCCATGGTTAGAAAGACTTTTTCCAACTTTTTCAGTCAGTCTTTGAATAACTGTTCCTAAAGTTCATAAAAAATTATTGGCAGTTTCCATTCAAAAGTAAGGAGCTTTTCTGTAAACCCTCTAGAAATCTTACATAAAGCAAAAGAAAGTAAAAGAAATCTCTCTGAGGCAGAGAGTATCTTTCTCTGCATTAATATAAGCCAGCATGATACACATCTAATTTGAACTGACATGTCTAAGTATGGTATTAATATAAACACATTAGCAGAAACATAAAGCGCACACAAATATCCATACACTCAAGACAAGTCATTATGTTTTCTAACACAGAAATATTATCAGGAAATGCAAAACCATGCACAGCTGTTACAACACGCATATACAAAAGTAGTGAAAAAACCTTTTGAAGTTTTGGCAGGTGTTCCAGCTTCTTCAGCTTCACCTTCCTCCATCTCATCCAGATCGCTTTTATCAGAAGCCTTCTGAAAAGCACTGACTTTGCTGCTCGATGTTTTTGACTGCTTTTGCAATAGCTGTGGCGGTGGGTCAGGCTGTAGGCTATCATCCTCGTCTACTTCGTCCTCTGAACTGAACGGCAGAGTTCTAAGCAAAAACAGAGACAGCCTGACGACTTACTGTCTTCCAGTGCATTGCAATATATCTCAGCTTCCCTCTATTTTCCTTTCTAATAACGTGCATTTTTCTTACACGAAAAAAAGAGGAGCTGACTAGCCAGAAAGCTATTTAAAAGATGTCACACTGCTAAGTAAACTCAGAAAGTTATCACAAAATTCTCTCTTATATAGATGTGACTACTTCCAACTACTTCTTGCAACTCTCTTCACAAAACAAACCAATATATAACAAATCTTGCTAGGCAAAAAAAGATAGGCTTTCATGGATCAGCAGGGGGAGGAAAGTTCACAGTCAAGGAACCCACACCAGAGAAAGTCTGTTCTGACATTCCGTTAGATGACAATAATTGGGGAATTTTTCAAGTGCAGGAACTACAAAGTAATGTAGCTGATGTGAGTGGAGTCTGGAATATTGTGTTTAATTTTAGTAAGAAAATATCTATAAACTGAAAAAAATAGGTCACCAAAGTCTTTAAATGCTTTCAAATGGGTCCGAAAAGCATCTAAGAATGAAACTAGAGGAAGCAATACTATCCAAGTTCACAGAGTATCCCTCTCTAGTTCATAACAAAGAACACATCTACTGAATGGAGAACATGCTCTCTTTCAGGAATTATGGTAACACACTTGAATGGAATAATACTTTAAAACAAAATGTGAAGTATGTGGTCCAGAAAGCGTTCATAATTTTAGCTTAATAATAGCTTTTTTTGTGGCAGGCATGTGAATATTCAGTTGCCAAAACCATTTTCTTCAAAAATACAAGGGAACAAAACATACGTGATGCTAGGTGTCCTTCTGGAAACTCCATTTCCAAAAAAAATCACGGATCTAAAAACCAAGAAGACAAGTTATTTGAGCACCGACTGTCAACTAAATAACCATAAAGTTTATGTAGAATCATAGAATTATAGAATAGTTTCAGCTGGAAGAGACCAAGATCATCAAGTCCCGCCTTTGTCCCAGCCCTATCAACCTACTAAATGATTCCCCCCAATGCAACAACCAGTTGTTTCTTAAACACCTCCAGGGACGGTGACTCAATCCCCTCCCGGGGCAGCCTGTTCCAATGGCTGACAACCCTTTCAGTATAGAAATTCTTCCTAATATCCAACCTGAACCTCCTCTGGTGCAATTTAAATCCATTTTCCCATATCCTATCACTCTCCACTAGGGAGAATGGACGAACCGCTGCCTCTCTACAACCTCCCTTCAGGTAGTTCCAGAGAGCGATGAGGTCTCCCTCAGGGGAATTCTTTAGCTCAGTTCTTACAGTATTAGCAGGAACGTTCAGATCAGTCACCAGACCCCAAACACACAGGGCTGCTACCCAAGACGTGAGTGCTATGAGAGCAGCAGCTCTTACTTTGGTGTGGAGGTGTTCTGGCTGACGGCTGTTCTCTGCTCAGCTGGGCGGACGGCTGTTGAGGACCGTTTTACAGGTTTTTGTGGTGTGGCAGATGAGGAGATTCCCAACTGCCTGAATTTCTGTTTCTCTACAAGAGAAATTACCTATTTCATTATGAAAAACAATGTTTGGTATATTTTATATTTGATTTCTACAACTACAGATGTCTCTGCTGCAGATTACAGCTTTACAGAAAAGAAGGGAAAAAAGTAATTTTTTTCTTCAAAGCAGTTCACAGTTGCAAGAACACTTTAAAGAAAATCATTTAGTCGGCCATAACTATATATAATATTTATATGGAAAATGATGAAAGCAGCTATACAGAAATGTTGCTAAACAAAACCTTAAATAGCAGTTATAAAATATAAGAGAATGAAAAAAACCCTCAAAATTTTTTAACCTTCTGAAGGAAGTTGAGGAGAGGAAACAGGTCTATTACAAGATGACAACTTCTCATTGACCCTAATGCTAACTTGGCGTTCAAGATGCTCTCGAATTCGTTGAATGTCAGGTTCTTGTTTCTGTTTCCATTTTCTAGCAGATTTGATGGCATTCGAAATGTCCTCAAAGCGATTGTTTGGGATACCACAAACACTCTAAGGAAACAAATTGTAAACACAGGTACAATCTTAAGCTTCAGATATCACAAAGCTTGTAGAAAAATCACAGAAGTTGGTAACACTGTTCACAGGTGTAGCCACATCCTCCACAGCTCTAATATGGACATCCTCTCAGGTTAATGAATTACATTGACATATAACGTGTGGGAATTTAGCTTTGGATTTTCTAGGTTGAGGGTTGCGGTACAAGAGTGAAAGAGAGTAGCAAAAAAGTGGGACAAAGATTACCCCTCTTTCAAATAACTCGGAATAATCTTACTGCTTTGATTCCAAAGTCTTTCAGCTTCTCCTCCAGGGTTTGCTCCAAATCAACCCGTAATTCTTTAGTTAAAGAAGGAACAGTCTTCAAAGCATCTTTCAAATAGTGGTTACTTCTACCTGCTTTATTATCACTCTTCTCAGTTTCTGAAACAAGAATGGAAAAATGCATTTAAGAGGTTTGAAAAATCCACAGTATATGAGACAATTAAAAACTGCACTGAAGCATGCATTTTTTAGAAGCACCATGGACATACGTGTGCACTATTTGTCTACACGGAGCTGGATTCTTTTTAAAATCTTGGGCTAGCTTACAGAAGCCAGTTTACTTGTAATCTATAACCCGGAACCTCATACTCACCATCACAAGTTTCTTTTATCTTATTCTTGTTACAGAATTGCTGTAAAGATATATGCCTGAGTATTTAGCAACAAAGATCTTTTCTTTTTGAACTGTGCTTGGAAACTTCTCATAAAGAAAGACCATTTTCTGATAATTAAGTTCTCTTGAAGTGGTATTTCAAGTCAAAGCTGAATTCTAGCAGGAATTAGAACAGGAATAGGACAAACCTGCTCTCTGGAAAAGCTTCAAACAACGTAAAGTTCTCTGACAAAAATCATCTACTGGAATTAAATCTTTAGAAAGTTGTAACACTTTCACAAGTCTCAGTAAAGACAAAACCTTAGCGTGAGGCAGGCTGCTTCACAGAAAACACCTGACGGATAATACTTATCTTCAAAACTCTTTCAAGGACAAAGTTCAGTGTCGTGTTTTCTACTGTGCAGGCCTATGACATCATACATACTTAAAGCAGACAAAGAAGTTTCTATCTCTAAGCTTTAAGGGTCAGTAATGACATGAACTCTTATGCAAGAAATAAAGAATCATCTAGACAGATTCTTCCACCTAAATTCAAGACTGATACTTGAGTTAGGCCAAAGGATTATAGGGTCACACAGAGGAGTAAAGAAGCAAAACATACCTGTTTGGAATCTGCCTACGAGGTGTCTCCGGCAAGAAAAAAATTTACTGAATGTCACCTATACCAAGAGAACCAACAATCTGTGGGACCACGGCAGCTGCTTCCTTCTGGCCAGCAGAGCTGGCAAAGCTGACACAGAGGGGTAAGCAACAGCGCAGGAAAGCATGCCGTAAACCACGCACCCAACTTTGCCTCTGAATCATAGAATGTTTTGGGCTGGAAGGGACCTTTAAAGGTAAATCTTGGGTAGGAGTTTGCTTCTTTCCAGTAGGCATTACAAGGCAGCAGAGTCATTTGCCAGCCTCCAAGCAATGACAAAAAAGAAGGAGCCATTCCATACTGTGACTTTTAAATGTTTTCTTTCAAAACAAATGTGCTGCTTTTACTATTTTTAAACGATTGCTTAAAAAGCAGTTCCATTTACCTTTTGTTTTTTTCTTTAAGGGAAAGGAAAGAGAAACACTCTGAGGAGGACCCGAAAAAGCCTGCTGTTTTCAAGAAGTGGCTTCCAACAGATCCTGGAAAGAACTACAGGTAAAGAAGATTGAAGGATGATCCAGCTACCGCACTAACAGATCTGTGCTGAAGAAGACAGAATCCAGCTGAAACCTTATCTGGCTTCAGGAACTGCGTGGACAACTCAATCCCTGACAGGTGGGTTTCAATATGATCTGGCTGGAGACCTGAGTCACAGAAGAGGCAAATTACTGTCGGCGAGGAAACCTAGGGCTATCGGACTACGCCCAGTCAGAAGAAGGCACAGTATACAGTACGAAACCCTCTTGGGAAGCCAGACATGAGACATTTTGAAGCAGAAGGCTCCAAGGAGCCTTCTGGAAATCCTGTCCCTTTCAGATGTTAATCCCTACAACAAAATAGATCCACCTAAAATAGTTTTAAAACGCATAATTACTATATACTAATATGGGTAACAAGACTATCCAGCATTATCCTTAATTAATGACAATATTAATTCTTGCTAATTAACTCAAGCCAAATCCTCTTTGCCAGAGCCAACTATTGAAGGAACTGTTTTCTTATTCATTTTTGTTTCTCAAAACCCACCTAAATAATAGATTTAACAACTCTGGAAGCAAGGGACCTTAAGTCTGGTCCACTGTCTCAGCTCCTACATAATCCTAAGAAACAATGTGCCAAGTCAAGAATTTTCATGCTCTCCCTTACAGATGGCTGTCACCGAAAACAAAAAAAATCTTGGTCTATCTTTTCAGACTGCATTCTTTCTTTCTCTCTTTTGTACTGCAGGCTATGCCTTTAGGCCCAGCAGAAGAATCAAAGACGATCCATCAAGAGAGAAGATGACAAGCAAGAGAAATAGCAGAAAGAACGGCAAAAATGCGAGCAGTCTATGTTTCAGATTGTTCAGAGTCACCGGAATTCCCCTCAGGAAATGTCCCACTTACGCACAGATGTATTCAAGTGACCATTTTGTTTTGAAAACAGCATCATTCCCTCAAAGTTTAAACTCCTCAGCTATAAGGTTCAAGACTGATTTTGAGTTTTGCACACAGTACAGGTTATTATGCTCTTCAGTTATTTAGTGTCTCATCTAAGGTGCTGTTAGCCTTGCTCAGGAGAAGAATGCCATGCGGGACAAACTGATGCCTTCTGGTCTGCCACTGTAAACGTGGCGTTCTCTGAGCTTTCCTCAGATGAAGCAGAACAGCTGCCAACCCTGGGCAACATAATTTCACTGAGAATTGAGCAACCCTGGCGGGAGCTGTAGCTACTCAGAGGTAAGCATAACTGAGATTACTTGAAAAAGTATCTTGGGCGCATTTCTGGAAACCGGCAGCTTCAACCTCCATCACCAGCTTCCTTCCTTCTATCTGAATTCTTTAACTTCTTACGCAGTCAGCACCAAAAATTTCCCAGTGTGGCGGTATTGCCCCATCAAACATTTTTGCTCTGCTTAACTCAAGAGCCTTTAGACATGTGGAATATGCCTGATCTCAAGAGTTCACCACATTTTCATCAAAACATTGCACTTGGATAAGGAAATTGTAGCATTTACAAGCACCAGTAGCAAACTGGAGACTGACACAAACAAGGAATGTTCCCACCCACATCACATAAGCATACTGAAATACAACGAAAAATATCGTAGGTATCAAATAATATTTACTTTTTACTTTCAAGAAACGCATGCCACCATATTTTGAGCTGAATCAACCATTACCTTTTTCCTCTTCTGAAAGCTCCTCTATGGGCTCCAGCATATGCACCAGAGGTGCCTGCTCTAATACCGAGGAAGACCAGGAACACCGGACAAACAGGACAGAAGAAGGTCAAGGTCCAGAGTGGGAAAGTTGGCAAAAAAAACACACTGATGTCAACCCTCCTGCTTGCTGACAACCGGCTTAACAATCCAAACCCAACGCAACACGCCTCCTCGCCACCTCGGCGGGACACTTTTGTAGAGGATACCCTAATAACAGAAATCGCTTCAGGAGCAATTCAGTTGCCTAAACATAAGTGCCTAGTGTCATCTCAGATATATCAGCATTTTAAGCCGTCAGCACAGGGCTGTCTGGTATGTCACACCACGACGGAAAACCTGTGCCATTCTGGAACGGCACCCAGAGGTCAGCTGGGATGTTTTTAGGCATCTACAATGACAAGACCACCTAGGATGAAGTAAATGAATACCCTCATTCATTTCTTATAAGAAGCACTGTGATTTTTAAATTTATTTTGTAATATCGTTTATATGCAATTTGACACTGAAAGTTTACAAAAGGCAAGTGAAACGTGCAGACATAGAAATCCTCACAAATATATGGGAAAAAATACGTTAACTTATTATTCCAGAGAAATATTAAGTACTGAATCCATTGCAAGGCACGGAGAAATTGGATATATAAATAAGATCATTTCCACTAAAACTTATTTTAAAAAATCTCCAGTCACTCCTTATAGTAAGATTCAGTATTGCCATGTGCTTTAAAGAAATCTCACAATGTCCTCTGCTGGAAATCCAGAGAAGTATTAAGTACTGAATCCATATGTGCAAGGCACGGAGAAATTGGATATATAAATAAGATCATTTCCACTAAAACTTATTTTAAAAAATCTCCAGTCACTCCTTATAGTGAGATTCAGTATTGCCATGTGCTTTAAAGAAATCTCACAATGTCCTCTGCTGGAAACAGATTCCTAAACACATTGAAATAATCATCCAATAGACTGTCAAGTACAATTTCCTTTATAGAAATGAAGTCAGAGTACAGTTTATTTAGAACTTTACAGACTTCAGATATAAGAGATGCATGAAAATGCTTATATGCAGACTCATAAACATACAGAGGTTTAAAATGTTAATATTCACATTCCATAAATTATTTAAATGAAAACTAGAACTTGAGTTTCTCCCACGGTTTACGATAAAATCAGAGATGCATAAACTATACTTTCACCATTCAACTACTGGCAGTATAGGAGAAAATAATTTATCGGCCAATATTTTGGGTCAGCATACAATTGCAAGAAACTTCTGGTGCTACGAATCAATGTTCTGTGGCACAGGTGGGAGGGGAGGGAGTGACACTACAGGAAATCTACCCGCTCTCCACCACTTCTCATACAAGCAGGTAAGAACTCAGATACGCTGTGACGGGCAATCCCAATAAAATGAGCACCTGCAGCTAAGTGGCACCGTCACATCTCCAGGGGACTAAAACTGGTGGTGTCAATGCTTGGCTATGGCAGCTGCTCTCTCCAGGTTTTCCATACTTGAGGTTTTCCAAGCAGGTTACCAGACTTAATGATTGCTCCCATGCAACTTGGCGCCGAGTAAGTTCTAATAAAATGCTTCTCACAACATCACATGACGCTAACGAGATGCAAATGTCAACATGGAAACAAAAGCAAAACTCTGAAAGTAAAATAGGTTTCTGGTCTTTCAGTCTCTAAGGCTGTAAAATTCAATAGTGGCCAGAGCATTTCTGGGCACTGAACATGATCCTCCACACAACTGTTCCTGGCATGCTGCACCAATCCACCCCACACCAACTAACATTCTCCAAAACAATGTTCAGGTACTGTTTGGGATCATTCCCAAAAGCCTGCAGCGAGCCTGTTTTGGAGGACAGAGCCTGATGCACAGATGAAATGTTGTGGGGTGATCTAATTTTATTGACCTAACATAGACTAAATATTGAGCAAGTATCGATATTTCAAGAATAATATAGCAGCCAAAGCCTGATTTTAATATTTAAAAGAAAAAACCCAACAACAAAACATAATCAATCTATTGCCCTTTTGCAAGACTGAAGCAATTTTTAAAAATAAAATTTAAGTTATACCTGCACAAAATTGTACAGCTAACTCAGAAATGGAGAGAACAATGGTCAGTCTGGATGGTTCTCAAAGCACACTTAGCTCTCGCAAGAAACCAGAACGTTAGCTCAAAAGCACCAGGCTAACTCAGATATTCCACTACTTTACACTTAGGATACCTCATTTGTAGCTTGAGTATCTTTTCATGACACAGATTTAAAATACGCAGAATGAATATTAGGATGCCAAAGCTTCCAGACAACTTTGAAACATGTACTGAAGTTCACATTAGAGAGAATTTTCCAGAATTAATTTTCTTTCAAACAGAAAAAAACCCCACAAGATACTTCAATGCAGCCAACTGTTTGGTAGAAAAACTACAGCCCCTGTGATTTCAGAGATGCTTATTAATTTTGTGTACAGAAGTTACCAAAAAGGGCTTTCATTTTCATAATAGCACAAGATGCAGCCATGGTGTCTTAATTCAGTACTTAAGAAGAGCCCTGACATCACTGGGAAAGACACTATCACTTCTGACAGACTTTATGTCCAGAAATTAGGTAGGGTAAGTTTAAAAAAAAAAAAATCCAGAAGGGAAGAAAGGGGACAGACAGAGAGACCTGCAGAGATAAATAAAATCATCATCAGCAAAGGAATGTGAAGGAACCACCTTCTTTGAGGTTTCATAATAAACTGACAGTGACTCTTTTCTCTATCAATAGCAGGAACAGCCTTTTCTATCCTGAGAAGTTTCACGAGGTGTCACAAACTCCCTATACGGAGCAGCAAGAAATTAGGGAAGATTTGAACGAGCTGATTTAAATTGTCAGAGGACAAAATACCCACATGCACAGAACTATTTCCCTCCTTAGCACAAATGAAAGTAAAGGCACTAAGAAAGCAACGTTTGACAAGCTCAGGGTGTAGAGCCTCAGCAGCAATATTCTTCGTAACACTCGTTTCTTAAATTCAGGGTAATAGCTGAGCTACCTGCTGCGAGACCTCTTAGCCAGAACCAGCACTAACTACTGTGTCAGTGCAATGAAGGTGGCTTGAACAAAGAAGAACTAGACTATTTAAAATACTATTACTAATAATATGTACTTAATATATTATTACTTTTCTCCACACATATCATCTATGTAGTTTCACTTAAAAAGCTCTAGGCAATGAAGTGCTAACCTTGTGTAGGTTAGAAAGAAATCTCTGTATTATTCAAATAAGATATAATAAATAAAACCTATTTCCCTTTGTTTACTAATTCTTCCCCCAATAAATATTCTGAAATCAACATTTCATATTGATCAGATTTTCATTCCTCATATCAAAATCTTGTTGTATAGTACCTCTTCCTCATATGCCTCTTCAGAATTCTCTGAATTTGTTGAAAAAGAAAGATTCTGTTCCTTTTTTAAGAAAAAATGCATTTCACCTCCCTTTGACATATATTCATAACAAAAAATGTAATTCATATATTTATAACAAAAATATGATTCAATAATTCAAAATAATGAACTTTTTAAAGCCTTTAAACGTTTTACATGCTCAAATTCATTTGTCATTCCTTTCCGATTTGAAGTGAAAATAAAGAATTAATTGCAGAATATTGGTATGGTAACAATACTCTTCGTTACTTTGCATATCAAGAAAAAGAAAAATACTTTCACAGAGTACGAAACAATGCAAATGGAGGTTCATTCCCTCTCCCCACTTCTAAACATCACAATGCCACAGGTTAAAAAAATGATTTATATATAACTACAGATATATTCTGGAAAAACTATCAGATGGGATGACTGTTCATTTTGATTATTTCTTCTGTATTTTTCCTCCTTGTCATTAGAAGCCACATGAAAAATACAGTATTTCAAGATTTGCAAGCAAGTATCTCCATGTGTCTCTATACAAATTCCAGTACATGCATACACCTATCCAGGATATGCATATACCAGATAAAAATATTTTCTATATAATTTTATTTCCTCAATTAGATTGATTTACCTTAAAGTGATTCAATATCATACACACACTAGGACATTTCTCAAATTATTTTGTTCTGCTTCTCACTTATTCTTTTCAATAGTGCATCTTTACAGTTACCTGATAGGAATTCTCAGTGCGGGCATATGCAAAGCAAATAAAATTATGTTCTTTCAGTCTAACTAATCTTACAGCTATGAGCTGACAAGCAACACATTTGAGAAGACAGAGTGTTAGATTTCAAATTACCGCATCTGGCAGTAAAAAAACTTACGATGCGTCACTGGTGGACTTGGTTTAGATTCTTCAAGATGCTCTACAGTAGTGTTCACTACAATAGTATGAAAGTAAAAAATAATGTAAATTAATTACAGTAAACAATAGCAGACATATACTTAAATGTAGCAATATTTAATTATATTTACAGATTAGACAATTTTTTGCTTTAATAGGGATAAAATTAAACAAATCCGATCCTTGCAACATGAAAGTATGTCTCTATATATGCTTAAACGTTTTTAATGCTTCTTGAATCAGGGGGAAAAAAAAAAAAAGGCAACTAAATCATCATGGAACCAGAATGTGATCGTCTCTTCTGTCACACCTGTGCACTGTCTTTGTATCGCAGGGAAGAAGCCTTAGCCTCAAAGCTAGGACTAGAGGGAATGGATTGAAGCTGGAGATGGATCGGTTCAGATCGCACGTTAGGAAGAAGTTCTTCCCCATGAGGGTGCTGAGACACTGGCACTGCCCGAAGGGGTGGTGGAAGCCCCATCCCTGGAAGTTTTAAGGCCAGGCTGGATGGGGCTCTGGGCAGCCTGATCTAGTGGGGGATGTCCCTGCCCATGGTGGGGGGGTTGGAATTAGGGGATCTTTAAGGTCCCTTCCAATCCTCGCAATTCTATGATTCTATATTTTGTCTAGTGTGATTGAGGCTTGCATTCCCCAAAAGAGGATCTGCTGCATCCACACTTCATATCGATTAGCATAAACTCTACCTATATCATGTACAGAGTGTGGCCTTGGAGTGAATTAGCACCTCAATTCCATGTTCCTCACATCAGTCCAGGCCAAATTCAGTTGCGTGCTGTGGTCTTACACTTTTCTCTGCTTCAGTGTGGCTCCAGCTGAAAAACCCCACAGCCTAACTATTGCTACGCTCCCCTCAAACTAATCTATTCCCTACTGTCAGATCAATTCAAGCCAATGTCTTGCTAATAGAGCAAGATTATTCCCCCTTTCCAAGTGTCCAAACTGGGATTAGGACGGCTGTGGTTTAAGCCGGCCGCTCACTTGCTCACTCCCCCCACAGCGGGATGGGGAAGAGAACTGAAAGGGAGAAAAAGGTAAAACCTTGTGGGTTTTTAGAACACCGCAGAGAAGCAGCAATTGTAATAACAAAAATCAACCCCACCCTAGCCAAACTCAGAACATGAATTACATTGGTTGTCACCATCTATTGCTTATTTCAAGTCACTGCAACCGCAGCATCGACGACATGGGTGTTTGTGGTGCAGGATCACATCCTAAGACACTATCAGCAGGTTTTGCTATTTGTAACAGACTTTGGATGCTAAAGCATTGCACAGACAAAAATATCAGGGTTCTTAAAATTCTTTGAGCATCTATATCTTGACTGACAAATGAATCAATCTTGTCTATTCTTTCAGTATTTCCCTTTTTGCCAAAAGGTTTTTACATAATACAAAACAGAGTTGCTATATTTCACATCTCTTCACTACTCACGTAGTGAACGTTGTACATTAGAAATCCTTACAGCTGCAAAACCATGAACTTTGTAAATTGTGGCATGGAAACAGGTGAGCACCACGTGAAAGACAAATAAATTGCCAGTACCGATCTGGCTTCAATATTTAGACAGTCGATGTCTAAATTTTTTAACGAATTGTAACATTTGTTTCAGCCAAGCTGCTGAAATCAGAACCAAAATCTGCTTTTTCTTAAGAATTTGTACTTACCTTCATATGGTTTAACATTTGCAACTGATCTGGTGGCCAACTCTTTTAACTGAATGAGAAAAGATAGATATATGAATAGTTGCAAGTGTAAATGATCAGTACATAGAAAGGAACACTGAGTACAAAATACCAAGTTTCAGTATTATTCCACAGCAGAAAATATTGTTTATGATTCAGGGAGAAGAATAATACTTTTGTGAAACTTTGTTCTACTGCCCAACATGTATTTCACTCATGCTTAATGACTGCTGAGGACTTACTTCTGTTTGCTGTGTGATGTAGACTCACACTTTGTACACCCTATTATTATAAGCTATAATAAAATCAAATGAGAGTGGGCTTAGGGGCCACTCCAGCACTTACAGTTTCAATACTTTCTGCTTCAGCAATTCATGTTCAATTTGCAAGTTTAGCTCCGCTCCAGGAAAACACTTAATTACACGTTGATTTTAAACGTAAGAACAGTTCTCCTGTCTGCTCTACAGTTTTGTCTGTTTGACGCCCAAGACATACATTGAACAAAGCTGAGAGTGTAGAGGGAATAACCTGTTTGTAATTCAGTCTCAAGGAAACAAGAAACTTGTGAATCCTATCTCATTCATTCAAATAACGCTCCAGTTCACACAATAAAAGCTAAATCCAAATCAGACAAACAGCAACCTCAGCTGGAGCTGCAACAAGATATCGGGCCCTGGTCTTTTTCTCTTGATCAGTTCAGTTACAGCCAGTAACGTCTCAATTTGTTGTCCATTCAGTTTGGATTCTGGAAAATCTCTAGCTATTTCTCAAGCCTTTCCAGTTTCCAGGGATCAAGAATGTAGATCTTCAGAACCACATTTCGCAAACACCAAACTTGTATCCCTCTGAGCTTACTTTACATCTGTGGTCATACTGTTTTGTTTTTAAAGGTTACTTTACTGCAAGACATTTGCTTTAGGATTAAGTCCTCCATTGCTCCAGCCATCAAATTTGTTGAGGTGGAGATGGAAAAGCTATTATTTGTGTCTCCAATTCTTTAAGCACGTAAGTATAGGTCTGACATTGACCTCAAGAAAAAAGTGCAAAATCAGATGTTGATTTGTAAAGAATACACCGTCTAATAGAGGAATAAGTTGTAAAGACCACGTAATCATGCCATAGTCTATACTACAGACTACTTAGATCTTCACTCACTGATCACCTCAAAAAATCTATAGTTATGCTTGAATAAAAGTATATTTTCAAGGAAAAAAACAATTCATTTCCAAATTATTTCACAGAAAAATTGGTTATCTCAAGCTGGAAGAGACTCATAAGGATCATCAAGTTCAACCTCATACAGGACTACCTAAAACTAAATCATATAACTAAG
>NW_009701666.1:36292-38155 GCF_000703405.1 Apaloderma vittatum
ACTAAGAGCGGCGCCCAGATGCTCCTTGAACCCTGACAGGCTTGGTGACATGACCACTTCCGTGGGGAGCCTGTACTAAGGACTGACTACCCTCTCAGTGAAGAACCTTTTCCTAATGCCCAATCTGAACTTCCCCTGATGCAGCTTCATTCCGTTTCCACGTGTCCTATCACTGGTCACCAGAGAGAGGAGATGAGCATTTCCTCCTCCTTTGAGAAAGCTGTAGCCTGTGATGAGGTCACTCCTCAGCCTTCTCCAAGCCGAACAAGCCAAGTGTCACGGGTTTGAGTCTCGTGTGTATTTTTCTAAAAGTGGGGGTAGACTCATGTGAAGATTTGAGCGCCTTCTCCACCCCCAGGTAGGGGTCGGACCTGCCTCTGGACAGGGCCAGCCAATCTGCACCTCTGCCATCAATGTATTTAAGAGATGACCCCACTGTTCTCTCTCCCTTTTGGTTTTATCTTGTTTTGAGCTGTCCTGTCTTTAATGTTGGGGTTTTTCTTCCTGTTGGAGGAGGGGGAGGTGAGAGGAGAACAAAGGAACATCACCCTGAGAAGAAAGAGAGGGAGAAGAGTCCCAGAGGAGAAGGAGAGAAGGCTGCCGGAGCAGGACCTTTCCCTGGAGCCCTGTGGTGGCTGAGATGGCAAGAAGGTGATGCCTGCCAGCTGAGGGAATTGACATCAGCAAAATCGTCCAGGATGCGTCGGTACGTGCAGAGCCCCACGTCAGAGGGGACAGAGATCGAGCATCAGCAGGGGACCTGCCCGAAGTGATTCGTGGCCCTAGGAGGAAGAGGATTGTCTCATGAGGTGGACACCAGGCAGCAGGAAGGAGAGACTGCGAGGAGCCCCCTTTCTCAAGGAGGAGCTGCCATGGACAATGAGTAACGGCCAGATGGACCAAACCCCCACCCTCTGCTCCCCCTGGACTGATGGGGAGGAGGAAGAAGTTACCAGGAAGATGGGGGAGGGGCGAAGTGTATTTAAGATCGGGTCGGATTTATTAATGTTTTCCTCTCATGTTTACTTTGTAAATGGTGGTGGTGAACTAAATCTATGTTTTTCTCCCTAAATCGCTCTGGTTCTTTACCCATCGTCTTAAATGGTAGATTATTACCATCCCTATCCTTAATGTCAAACCCTTGAGTCTTTTTTGGTTGAATTGTCTCCCTCCACATCACTATGGAAATGGGGGTGGGGGGAGGAGTGAGCTGGAGACCGTGATTTTTTTGTCGGAGTTGGCTTGAAACACGACACCAAGGGACATCAACCACTCCTCCTAAGTCTTGCCCTCAAGATCTTTCACAACCTTGGTCACCCTTCCTCTGGATACACTCGAGTAATTTGACCACCTTCTTATACTTAGTTGCCCAAAACCACTCACAGCACTCGAGGTGGGGCCACACCAGCGTGGTGCAGAGTGGGACAATCACGTCCCTCAACAGGCCAGCAACGCTGTTTGGTGCGCTCCAGGGCAGGGTTGGCCCATTTTGGCTGCCAGGGCACACTGTTGACCCATAGTCAATTTGCCATCAACTAAAGCCCCCAGATCTCTTTTCATGTGGCTGCTCTCCAGCCTCTCGTTAATTCGTACATATATCCAAGATTACCTTACCCCATGGAGAATCCAGCACATGTCAATTTTGTACGGTAATAATTTAATTATTTTTTCTCACACTGAAAAAAAATAGTACTTGATTTTTAGTGTGAGAAGTCATGTATTTTCAGGTTTCAAACACTAGATCTCATTGGGATTATTTTGTGGCAGATTCAATCCTGCCCATGATCAGAAACTTTTCATCTGCAGAGATCTTTGGTGACTGTGACCTAATAATCTTTTAACTTTGTGTTAAACTTACTAAAA
>NW_009701667.1:0-7855 GCF_000703405.1 Apaloderma vittatum
GCTTGGCCCCACCGCCGCAAGAGCCAACCGGGAGTCGTCCGCGTGGCGCGGCCCGAAGCGAGGTTCGCAGCGCTCCGCTGGAGTCGGTCCCGACGGCGGCAGCTTGCGGTTGTGTTCGTCGTTGACCCCTAAAAGACTTTGAAGGGGAGAGAGAGACAACACGTAGAGGGGAATTTAAGCCGCTGAACGTCGTGCCCGGCTGTCGGCTGGCTCTCACGGGCACTTCGCAAAAGGAGGTTTAGCCACCGACTACACCTGCTGCCTCAGCGCAGAGCCTGGGCTGCACAGCCCCATTTCCCGGGGCATCTGCACAGCTGCTGCCAGCACGGACTTCCAAGATGATACAACTTCTATAGTGCCAACCATCCACAGTACACTGGTCTTAATCCTGAAATCCAAGCGTGTAGTACAGTAACCCAGTGTCCCAGACACGTCTAACCAAGGCTGAAGAAAGCCAGCTAGTGCCGCGTTTAATCGGCTCAAATACTACGTGAAAAGTTTTAAGTTCCAACGTCTTTATCCTTGGTCTTAAGCGACTGGTTTGCTTAGGATGAAGAGCATCTCAAAGCAGCAGCAAACGCGGCTCACGGGATATGTGTAGCTCAGAAAATCAGAGGTTCACCTGAAGAGCACCTGTAGAGGATTTTGTAATACTAAGGCCACATGAAGCAGAACTTCACTATTTATTTGTACGTCAGAGTTGAATGAGACTAACAAACCCACTAATTTACAAGAAGGATTTTTTTAAAAAGCCTATAAATGAATTAAATTATTATTGCTTCTAGTATTCAAGCAAGGAACTGCAAACTACAGCAAAAATAGATTCAAAGGAAATAGGGTCAAATCATAAACCTGTTGACTGAAAAAAGAAGGAGGGGGGATTTTTACCAGAGAACTACTACAGCCTTCAACACTATAGATAGTCCAGTCGCACCATAGAGGGAGAGTATGCTGCTAAACACTCCCAGTCTTACCAGCTGATAGCCAATTTCATTCCTGGAAAGGGAGTAGATTCACATATCATGCTTTGTGCCCCCTCTCTGGGTTGGAACAGAGATGCACTTATTTCAAACTGATGCTGAGACTGTGAAAGAGAGCTTGGAAATGCAAAGGATTGTCTCAATAAGAGAACTGAAATCTCATACAGGTTACACATACATATGTATGAAGTGACAGTCATTTCCTGTATTTGGATTGCCACTCATGCTCTGTTGTTGCAGTTCTAAAAATACACTACGCCATTCTCTTCCCAATCCAGATTGGAAATTGAGAGTGACTCAGCATTTCTGAGTAAAACACATTTCCCGTATTAAACAGGGGTACTTTCTGAACACTCAAACCCATGTATTAATCTTTTCTGTAGAAGGAAGCGCACTAAAGTAAGTAAAACAAGTGAGAATTGGGCCCCAAAGCCCTTCGAGAAGACAGGCTAGATGATTTTAAAATACAAGAAATTTCAAAATAAGATTAATTTGAAAGTGAAGGTGCCATGTCGCAGCTGGTCAGAGGCATGCTGAGAGGGCCAGACCTGTATGAACAAGTACCAGGAAATCAGACAAGATGGAAAAGTTCCAAAACTTGAGGAGACTTACCTGATGGATTCCTTTTAAAAGGACACATTATCAAGCACTCAGGCTCACCTTTCCCTGTGAAATCCTAATCAGCTTCCACAAACCTCTAGATTTCAAGAGAAAATAACCTTTCCAATTATATTTAAAATGTAAATTCGTCCTTTTTTTTTTATAGCTTAACAGCATAACAGAAATATTACTTCTGCAGAAACCACCCCCAATAGTACCAGGCTGTAAGCCCAGAGCTTCATAAAATCATCTTCGCAAGACACTGCAGATAAATTAACTTCTTTAAAGAACAGGATTCTCACCTGAAGAACTAAATGAGCAATTATTTTTATAATTGTTTCCAACCACTAGGGAAATTAGGCAGATAATATAGACTCAGATGTGAATGGTTTGCAGTGATAAAGTGGTGCCTCTTTCTTGGATAACACAGGTTTGTACTGTTACTATCAAGATACTTCAGTACCTGGACAATATCAGCTCACAAATGAAGAGCAGATGATTAAAGCTGAGCCCAAAGGAGCAAATGCTTATATTACTGAGCTGAGAGAATGTAAATGCTTCTAGCTATGTTAGTCTCTAGTAGCTGTGGAGGTGCATAGCTGTATACTTAGACTGTTTCATCTTAGTAATCTCGTGTACCTTTAAGTTTCCTGATATGTAAATACAGTCTAGGAGCTGCTTCTGTTCTCTGCATTGTTTGCTCTGGGAATCCAGGTCCCTTTCTAATGTCAGAGATTTTTAGATTCAGTACTACTTAGTCATGTAACTAAATCAGGAACAAAGTGTGACTTCTGAGAACTAAGCTTTATTTCTCTGGGGATGTCTGAAAACAGATAAATGTGTAAAACTGGCATAGATTTTTTTTTAAAAAAGCACACTTTTTAATTGGTATGTCCAAACTAGGAAGGGGAAAGCATTGACATTTCATACGTTGTTTTGGGGTTTTTTTAACTTTCACTGCAGTTTCTAAGATATTTATTGGAATCAGGGCAAGATTTTTTCTTTCCCTTTCACATGGTAGCTTTGATACTAAAACAGGAAGAGATGAAGGAAAGTCTAAAATAGAGACTTCCTTTTAAAGTTTTCAGCTGCCTATCTTCATTGGCCTGCTAGGCCATATTGTCCAATTCCGAAGTTCTGATTTCAAAACTGCTTCACCTTAGATAGTAGCTAGTGGTTGCCTTAAATGCATTCCAGTCCTTATAGAGGTTATCAATGTTTAGCTAACGCTTGCAGTTGGTTGCCATTATCTCCTGTAACTTGAATTCCCCATAAACATGAGAAGGTAAGATGCTTAAAAAAATAAATCGTATTTTCAAAACGTGTCATCATTATGAGACAGATTATATACTGAACTCTAATGAAGGGGACAATAGAAACTGTATAAAAAATTTTAAAATAGCCAAAGTACATGTGCAAAGCTAACCGGTTTGAACTGCAGTGAGAGTGAGTCAAGAGCTCAATGATGCTGCTGAATCTCCACATTGCAGCATCCCTGAGAAAGTACTTTCTGTCATCTTTGCTATTTTCTGGTGGATGATGACCTGGCCTCAGTTCGTCATGTATTTTTCATCAGCACTTAGATGGGCACACCAACACCCTGCAAAACTCAAACCAGTGTTGTGTATCCTCAATTTACACAGGTTGCATCCCAAACATACCTTTCACTTGCTTCATATGGAACCACAAGTTGGATATGGCATTTTGTGTTACCTCCAGGATGGTTCAGACCTGTAACTATGCTAAAAGACTGATGTTTCTAGTGAATTAGGTAAAAGTGCTAGAGCTGAAGCAGGATAAGATTCCAGTAGTGAATAGCTTTTTTGGGGGTAGGGGAGGAGGAAATAGATTTAGTAGACTTAAATAAGAGAAGCGTAAGGCTGTAGACATGGCTTATCTATACTTCATAGAGAAAGGGGAACCTTTGGAGAGAGCTAGAAGTAAACAAGAAAAGGAAGATTAAAGAATTATTTAAAAAATACAGAAGTGATCATGAAGGCTTGAATAGGGTGTTACTAAGGATAAGCACTAGTCTGAACAGTCTGAATAGGAGTGTGAGTGAATATGTATTTCTATGTGATAGCTGAGTCTTCTGCATGAGATACAGATGGAGGTAAGTAACAGGTTAACTTGGCCCTATGCTCCAAGTGGGGAAATGTGAATGGATGAAAGGGAGTTTATCAGATTGCCTTTTCTATGTTTTCTCTTTCAGAATCCTATATGTGGTTTGATACTATGTGGTTTGTTTCTTTTTCATTAATCTCTGATAAATACAGTTACAAGTATACTGTTATCTTGGCCTCCACAAAGTAAGCCTGACAACTTAGAAAATAAATCTAGACATAAACACTTACATTGTGTGTTGTGATAACAACTTCAACTCTGACATCATCTGCTTTGTTTTCAAGGTTTACTCTATAGCTATGATACGTTATAGAGTATCGTTTAAAGACATGGAAAGAACCAAGCAGAGAAAGTGATTTTATGTATATAATTTTTTAAATGGTTAGCTCAGGACACCCTCTCATCCCTAGTCTGCCTGTGTAACACAAGGCCTCCTTCTCTTCTTTAGTTTTTCTTTTTTTCTTTTATCTGCCCGTGCAGGTAGAAAGAAATATTTCACAGCAAGCCTCTCAGTTACACTGGAAATGATGGCTTATATATTCTGTATGAACATACTGCAAAGGAGCTGTTCTCAGTGAAGAGCTACCCGGAGCACTGTCAGTTGTTGTGAGCCAACTGGCTTCCCTGGGCCTTGAAGCTGCTTTGTGCAAAGGTACACCCTGCTCCAGAAGTGTTGCTTAGGCTGGTCCTACTTACCAGTCCAGGTTTAGAAGTTGAACTGTGTAATAGTATGTACATGTGTTCCTGGAATATAAATGGTTATGCTTATAGAAACTATTTATAGGGTCATTATTGGTATGTAACAATGTGAAGGGCAAACACCTTAGAGTCATAAGCAAATTGCAACAGCAAGTAGAGTCACAGTTAAGCGTTGTACTTTCTGGTAATAAATCTAATAATCTACCAGTGGGTTGGCTTCTCTTCATAGTTTTTTGCATATCTGAACAATGTGTCATATAACTTTCATTTGATTACACCCATCAGAACCCGGTTCAAGGGCCCAGTTGTTTTCCCAAGAGACATAGGTTCTTCCCATTACATGACTCAGCTTTAGAGCCTCAGCCTGGTTTCACCCAGTTAACTAAAGCAAACAAGAGCAACTGTTCGATTCCTGTTGTCTTTGTCACTTTTATATTAATAGTCACTTTCATTAAATATATGCTCAGCTCAATTTATGAGGTAATTTTGGGTCAAGCCCACTGAGTAGGACCAATGTTAGCACTGTAGAGAAAACAGAATTTGGCTAACTTGATTTCGTATTACTGCTATTTTATGCTGTAGCAGTTCTTTAAGGCCACAGCAGAGAAAAGAAGCTGCAGAAAGCTAAGTGCTGTACAAGTATATAGTGAAGAGATTTCCCCTGCCACAGAAATTCTAACATCCAAATATATAATGGGAAACAGATTATGGAAGCAAAAAGTGGCACTCTCACTGCTGTTTGAACTTGTGCAGTGATTCATTTAAATCTTCTGTTTAACTGTTGATAGAAGTTCTGGTTTCCTGAATTGTTTCTATTTACCATTATTTGTGATATTTGTCTTAAAATTTCAGTCCTGGAATCTCTGGATATGTGTCTAGTTTTCTCTCAGGTTTTGAGGTAATTTTTTTTTAAAAAAAATAAAAGCCACCAGAAGTATCAATATTCAAAAAGTCTTTTAAATTGATGTGATTCTTTCTAGGCAAATACTGCGAGTTTAGGGTCTTTATAATTTTGCAATTATAGGAAGTTAACAACAGCGAGTGGTGAGCTAAGACAAATCACTAGTGTAATAAAACAGGCCTTCTAAAAAGATTATAAAAGAACATTTGGAGGGCACTACAAAAGGCAAGTTGTCTCGTGGATTTGGTGTTATAAAAGCTCATGCTCACAACCTTTGGTCTAGAGCTCTGAGGGCTGGAAACTTTTCTTACCAAATTATTCTGTACTTAGAGCTGCAACATCAGAAACAGTACAGGTGCTAAGACTGTGATAATATGCAGCAGGCTGATGGAAAGTGAGAGAATATACTGTAGAAAGAGCGAGCCCTGTGACAGAACAGCGTTTCAGGAAAAGAGACAGACCTCAGTCTGTTTTCTGCTCTACACCAGAAAAGCAATGAGTGATAATAGTGGAGGAAGCAGACTGTTCTCCTTACTCTAGTTTCTTTCTCGGTTCCCCTCTTGCTTTACTAATTAGAAGATGAAGCTTCTGATTTCTTTTTCCTTTTATTTTTTTTTACTTCTTAAATTTACTTCTAACCAGTAAAGCAAGGGGACAGAGTCTTTTATTCTTTTTCTATGCTGTGGAAGAGCATGGTGCAGAGAGTTTTAAGCTCTAAGTAGACATCCTACCATTGAAGCCAGAACTCTTATGACCATGTGATTTTGTTGCTGTTCCCAAGCACATTGCCTTGGATGCTGGCATGCTTACATGGCCTGCCTTGCTTTCAAGGCTAAGGATCCCCATGCAGTGCTGTAACACATCACGTACACGTATACTTGTACAGGCTCAGGGTCTCTGCACTGCTGAGACCTGACCTGCAAGTTCATGTGACTTTTTTTCACCTGAGGGTACGGAAATGGAATTGCAAAGTCTTCAAATGTTGCTGTTTACCTAGACATCCAAATAAGAACGTGAGACTACTGTTTCAGCCCTTGGGTGTATTTACAGCAGCTCTTCCCAGTTCTAAGCATTGCACTGCCAACAATTGGCTGCACCCAAAGACACTCCCTTAGATAGCGTAGTGAGAACTTGGTGCTCCTTGTATTCAGATCAACAGCAAACTCTTGGTGACCTACTAGCAGGGCTGGCAGCTGAGAGAGGTTCCCTGCCTTGTCTACAGACTTGGAAAATGTTCTGACAGTGGGCTCATGTCGTTGTAAGTAGTTAGGCTGGGCAGCATCTGCAAAACTGTTCAAAAATTATCTTGAAGCAAGACCTAGCTTTGCAAGCTGTATATTGGTTTGCAAGAGGGTAGGGGCTGTGTCATGGTGACTTTATGAATACTTCTGGGTAGGTCCAGCTGAGTCTGCTAGAATTCTGACAGTGATCTAGACAGGTTGGAATTATGTTCTTGTGACAAAAATGCTATTCTAAGAATACAGATCAAAAGCCCAAAGAAATGAATAATCAAAATACAAATGTTAGGATGATTCTGAACTACTGAGAACCTAATTTTCCCCACGGTTCTTATCACTAGATAAATGAATATGCCCACGCTGTTGCTTATGATCTTTATGTGCCACACTTGTATAGTTCATGTGGCCCTGGAGCCCTGTGTGTCTTTCTCCATCCTGTGAGAATACTTGGAGGAGATGGTTGTGCCATTAGAAGAAACTTATCTGTCATTGAATGATACTACAGGACCTGCCTGACTAGAAAAGTTGGACACACTGGTATAGTACTTGTTATTTTCAAAACTTGCCCCCCTTGACTTGAAATGTGAGTATATTTAGTACTTCTGCAATCCTACTTCAGTGTCCAAGTCAAGCACCTAGAAAATGAGGAACACTGACTACCTGTGAAAACTTTGGTTTAAGTGATGTGACTAACATCACACAGGAACTCCGGCACATCAGAGGAGATGTTATACCTTGCTTGGTCAGAATTAAGGATATAAATCTGTGCATTCCAAGATTTACCTGCTTGTTTGCTATAATCCTTCCAGCTATTCCCAGGAAATTCATGGAAGCCATATGAAAAATCATAGAATCATAGAATCACAGAATGGCCTAGGCTGGAAGGGACCTTAGAGATCATCTAGTCCAACCTCCCTTTCATGGGCAGGGACGCCTCTCAACTAGATCAGGATACTCAAGGCTCCGTCCAACTTGGCCTTGAACGCCTCCAGGGAGGGGGCAGCCACAACATCTCTGGGCAATTTATTCCAAAGTCTTGCCACCCTCGTACTGAAGAATTTCTTACTAAGATCTAATCTAAGTCTGTTCTCCTTCAACTTAAACCCGTTTCCCCTTGTCCTATCAGTGGACACTCTTGTAAAAAGCCCCTCCCCAGCCTTCCTGTAGGTTCCCTTCAGGTGTAGCTATTAGGTCCCCCCGAAGTCTTCTCTTTTCCAGACCGAACAATCCCAGCTCCCGCAGCCTGTCTCATAGCAGAGGTGCTCCAGCCCCTGGATCATCTTTGTGACCCTCCTCTGAACACACTCCAACAG
>NW_009701668.1:0-18211 GCF_000703405.1 Apaloderma vittatum
AGCAAGTCGGTCCCCAATCTATACTGGCACAGTATATATTTGTGTATATATTTGTGATTTGTACAGTATATATTTGTGATTTGTACAGTATATATTTGTGAACTGTTGGGTATTTCCTGGTAAATACTTCCTGCAAACCCTTAAGGCGTACAAGTTCAATTCTACACGACTTTTCTTCCTCACAAAGACTTTTAAAACAATTATCAGGCTTGATAATTCATGACTAATTTGGAAAGATTATTCATTTTTAATAAGCTTGGTTTAGATCTCTCCTAATGATACCAAAAAGAATGAACCAGGCTGTGCTAGCCCTATCCTTCCCCAGCTATGTTACATAAGAGTGGAATTTGGGGTGTCACCATCCGTCACATTCACAAAAGGCAGAGAATGACTTAACTAACACTGAGGAGGTTAAGGACATGCACTCACATTCATTCATTCAAGGGTCATTCTTACATTAATTTAGGACAATCTGGGTAGTATCTATTCAAAGATCACATAACTTGTGAAGTGTTTTTAACACTTTCAGAAACAGAGGTGTGTAATGTTTATAATATTCTTTAAACAAAACCAGAGTAACTAGTTCTTGCAGAGCAGACCCTCCAAAACTGCACTTTTAAAAAACATGAGCATTTTTCTTTAATAAATTCACTTCAGGCTGTAACTCTTAAATTGTTGTAGCAAAATAGATCTGTCACACCAAGAGGTACTGACCTTAGGATTCTATTCAAGGAATTTATGAAACACTCCACATCACTATCTACACAGCTATACTAAAATTTTCCAGCACTTTTCTACAAGGTCCACACTTTCTTCTGCGTTAAAACATACTCTTTATAAATTCTTCCAAACTGGCAACAAGAAGCTGTGAACTTCTTTGGGAAAACTGAATATAGTGTGATGAGTAAACTGCTATACAAGACCGCTTAAAAACGACCACGTGTGTTACAGCCGCGAGGCAGCATCCCATAAGCTGCTGCAGTGTGCTTCCATTCCTAGGTTCTCAAAAGACTCACTCAAGCTAAAGGAGAACTACTTAGCTATTAAACCAGCGTGTTCTCATCCCTCCCAATTTCACAGATTTAAGTTAACCGGAATTGCCATGATAATGTAACACAGCTTTCGTTACATATCCGAACATTTCACAGGGATAATACTCCTCTCCGTGCCTAAGTGCCCGTTTCTCAACATCGCTTCCGTGTGCCCGACTCAGTAGTGTGTCATATACCTAAAAATCCCTCATATAAGGGCACCAAACTACCTCAAAAATAAAAGTTGAAAATCCCCACCACTCATCTCCAGTTTCAGAGAAGTCATCCAAAACCTATTTCTCCCTTTAATTGTCCACAAATTACAAACCTATGTAGCTAAGTTTTCATCATGGTTTTTGACTGGCAAAATATCTTGTTATTTGCCAAAAACTTTTTTATTCTTCAGAGAAAAAACAAATTTAGTGTCACTAAATACTCTAAACTAAGAAGTCACAAAATTAGCTTAAGATATACATGGTTAATACTAAAGATACAATACAGACAAAAATATACAATGAAAATAAAATATGAAACACACTAGACTGCATAAGTTATTTTTGATTATGAGGAGCAGAGTTACCGTTACCTTTAGAATAGACTAGACTGTTTCAGTTGGAAGGGACCTACAACAATCATCTAGTCCAAGTGCCTGACCAGTTCAGGGCTGCCCAAGTTAAAGCACATTGTTAAGGGCATTGTCCAACGGCATTTTAAACACTGGCAGGCTTGGGGCATCAGTCGCCTCTCTAGGAAGCCTGTTCCAGTGGTGGACCACCCTCTTGGTAAAAGCAATGCTTCTTAATTCCCACTCTAAACCTCCTCTGAGTACTTTAAAATGAATAAAACTGCTATCCACTAACCTGTTCTGTGATTTGAGCAACAGTAAATAACAAATCAACAACAAGGTAGGCAATAATTCACATAAATCTCTGGGTTGAAAAGCATTTTATCCCTGGTACAGCAGACTAGCGGAAGGTGTCCCTGGCCACGGCAGGTGGGTTAGAACTGGATGATGTTTAAGGTCCCTCCAACTCAAACCATTCTACGATCTATTTCAATCCTTTTTTTTTTTTCCCATCCTAGAGGACAATATCGTGAAACACAAAAGATGCAACAGAAATGGAAGTACAATAATAAACAAAGTCTATAGCACAAACACATCTTCCTTTACATGTTCCCAATAGGTGGCAACAGAATACCAAAAATACAAAGTAGTTTATAGTTCTTTCTTCACCCACAGAACAATGGAGAACTTACAACTTCTATCAATGAACTTGCACCAGAAATTTATTCAAATGAATTGTTGCATCTCAGCAACAGGAGTTCTCAGGACAGTTAATGTCAAAAGCCAGAGAATTCACAGAACAGAAATAAAAGATTTATTTAAAAGCAGTTACTATGAAACAACTAACTGATGGCTTATACTCAGAGCTTATCCAAGGGAGGAAAATATTACAAGCAGGAATTTACAGCAAAAAAATGTTTCTGTATATTAAAGAGAAAATTTTAAGGAAGAATGCAAATCTTAGCCTTGGTCTTTAGCAATATTTATTGACAGGACTGAATAAAGAGGGAAGTGTTTTAAACCAGTTTTTAGCTGATAAACCCCAACTTTATCAGTAGTAGCAGGTCCATACTAACTACCTGATTCTTTGCTAAGAAATTACAAGAAATCAGAGTTCTTCTTTCCTTGACAGTTGTAGAACTATTTTGTTTCTGTAGCACAGAGCTATACAAATCAAGTCTAAGTAATGACTACTTACTTGCTTTCGAAACCAGGTAAGTCACTGTCCAAATAAACTGTCTCTGTTGTAATTTCCACCTTCCTCACACTGCCAAAGAAGTCTGTTATCAGAACATTTTGTGGGTCTCGCTGAAAGAGATCAGTTCGGTGCCCAGGCGTGGAAACACACAAACTTTTTGGACAGACCTGAAACTGGATAACAAGATGGACAATCATATCCTTTCCTTCATTCATTAATAGTCTCTACATACACCTTGCAAAATGAAATTGTTATAAAAAGATAAATGCCACATATAACTTGCATTAACTTCAGTACAAGCTCCACCACTGAAAAAAAAAAATTTGAATAAAAACAGTAAAAGGCAAAAACTTCCTGATCCTGTATTTCAGAAAACCTTTATCCTCACAATTATGATGTTTGAGTTTGGAAATGCTTCTGGGAAAGCTGACTATCAATTACATCTAATTGATTATAAATGTATTTCTGAATATAGTGCAGCAATACTGCTATAACTCTCCAAAAAGCACATGTGAGTATAAATTATTCATATTTATCAAAGGGAAGCAGGCAAGATTAAACAACTCTGGATAAGTAGCTAATAGTATAGGCTTTGAAAAGAAGCAAAATTTACATTTTGATTGAAAAAAAAAACCTCCTAGCCTTATTCTGCAAATTAATGCAGAATTAGGATCTTCAAATATCAAAGGTGTTTTGTGTACATTAAGTTCACAGAGGGACCCTGTAAAACCTACAAATTAGCTATATACCTTATTTTACCTAAGTATTTTGTCTACATATCAGATCTACTATACCCAGGTCATATGCAACACCTGGAAGACAAGAACAGCACTAACAAACTGTTTTCAATGGACTCGATTACGTAGAATGGTACATTAGCAGAAAATAAGTAGACGTAACAGTGGCAACTGGTTGCAGCCTTTCATATACCTGACAAGACAGCAGCCTATTAAATAACAAGATTGTTATGTAGCCAGTAGATATTCAAGGCAAAGTCGATGTATTCTGGACACAATGCCTTTTCGCACAAGTCCTACCACACTCGGCACAGAAGTCTCTAACACTTCCAGTTTAGACAGATTCCATATTTCAGGTATCTTGTATTGCGCATAATGTATTATAGTAATTGGTTTGGTTTTTTATTAATAATGCTACTTAGTTTGAAGTGTCACAGGATGCAACCCAAGGCCTCACTCTCCCTAGCCTCCTTGATGAGCTCAGAAAGCTGAGTTCATGTCTCAGTCATTAAAAGGCACTTCACAATCACAGAATCACAGAATCACAGAATCACAGAATCACAGAATGTTCGGGGTTGGAAGGGACCTCTGAAGATCATCTAGTCCAACCTTCATCCCAGCACACCTAACCACTACACCAGAGCCTCAAGTGCTAGATCTACTTTTTTTTTAAACACCTCCAGGGTTGGTGACTCCACCACCTCCCTGGGCAGCCTGTTCCAGTGCCTCACCACTCGTTCAGTAAAGAACTTCCTCCGAATATCCAATCTAAACTTACCCTGACGCAACTTGAGGCCATTTCCCCTTGTCCTGTCATTAGTAATTAGAGAGAAGAGACCAGCACCAGCCTCACTACAGCCTCCTTTTAGGTAGCTGTAGAGGGCAATATTACACACAACTCTACTGGGCCCAGGAGCCAGACACATACCCCTGCCGGGCAGTGGCACTTGCACTACAGCGCTCTGGACAGTGTTATGGCAAATGTTGCTGTAGGTTATGTGAGTCCTTGTACGTTCGAGCAACAAAAAACATTTAATAGAACAAATTAATGTACAGGACTATGAAGGATGTTCTCCACATGGGCACTCATGTTCCTTAAACTTAAGTTCTCCAAATGATTTTCACAAACAGGTCCATCCATCACTGGATCCAGAGCTCACAGACCCAATGACACCATGGGTCAGCTCTCAGAAGGCTGCATTCTTCAGACAGAGTCACAAGTCCAGTCAGCTCAATGCAGAGGCAGCCTCAGTTATCCCAGACCGACCGACAAAACCTGTGAGTTTCAAACCCTGCTTCTTAGCAGAAATTCTGTGCTTAACCTGACACAAAATGCACAGGCTTGTGGGGCTCCCTCTCTCAGGACAACAGAGCTCCACATTTAAAGTGTCCCAGAGGGGAAACAAATGTACCTGGCTCTTCTTCACAGAAGACAGACTCTATCTCCCCATTCCTCCCTTCTGCTCCATTATAGTTTCTCTTCCACACCTCACCTTTTTTGCTTAAGCCTGTAAGCACACGGCCTGAGGCTGCTGGTCCAGGGAGATTTCACCTCACTTTCACCTTTACCTTAACTGAAGCACACAAGCACACATACCCATCAAGATCTTTTTTAATGATTCCCAACTCTCTCGCTGGCAGAGTATCACAGAGCTGCTAACGAAAAGATAGGGGCAGATCAAATGTATCTGTTATCCTCCCTGTGAAGTGAAAATAAACTACTCATCAACATCACGCTTCCCATACAAAGCCACTGTCAATGCACACAAACCCTCTCAAGTTTCAGTTGCACCAAAATGCAATCGATTTTCTTTAACTCTGCTCCAACTAAGGTCACAAACATAAAAATTAAGTCTCTGAGGTAAGCTGTAAAAGTTAAGTACTTGTTTTAATCCCGCTATTTGATGCGTAATTCTATGCTGCAGTTACATCAAGTCCCTCTTCCAAGCTCCCGAGAGAGTGTAAATGTCCAAAAAAAACCGCATCAGCACTGCAACTGGGAAATCGATGCTGCACCCAACAATTTCTAATCTGTCCCACAACAATTTACTGCCATAAGCAGCTGAGATGTATCTTGAACAAAAACGTGCAATGGCACTGAGAAAACGATTTCAGTATTAGAAACCTACCTATCCTCTACCGGTGAGAAAAAAGGAGGACTGCAAAGCAGCAGACTAACACTAATAACTGACATCTTCGGACACAAAAAAAGGCAAATGCTGGCTAAATGCAATACATTTGTTCATGTGTTGATTTTTCCAATTTTTTAAAAAATAATATACCACTCAAATAAAGCTAAACAGTTCCCAAAATGGGAATTTCATCCTGACTTTTCTTAACATTTTTAGGTCCTAGAATCATAGAACTGTCAAGGTTGGAAGGGACCTTAAAGATCATCTAGTCCAACCCCCCTGCCATGGGCAGGGACATCCCTCACTAGATCAGGCTGCTCAGAGCCCCATCCAGCCTGGCCCTAAAAACTCCCATGGATGGGGCTGCCACCACCTCTCTGGACAATGTATTTTATGACAAATATTTCCTTATAGAAAGTTATTTGAATCTTATTTTAAAAGTTCAGATGTGTGACATTTTAATTTAGTCTTTACTTTTTTGGAATTCAAACCCAAAGTCAGTCATTTGCACAGCTTTATGCTATCCCTTAGCAACACAGATGGAGCAGGTGGGGAGTAGGTGGAGTGTATCGAGAAAAAAGATGTCTCATTCTCTGCAGGAATACAGATCTTAAGTAGATGTGAAGAGAAACTCTTCTAGCAGAGGTTAGAGAAAAGTAAACAGGTGAAGGGATAGAGGTGGTCTGACAAACACACAGTATTTGTAAAATAGTAGACATTTGACATAGTAAACAAACAAACAAATACTAGCTAATAATTTTAAAGCTAGCTAGTGAGCCACCTAACATGTTACCAACTTTTTGGAATGAACCAGACTTGGGTAAGCAGTAGGTCTTTGTTTTTAAACCAGCACCACACTAACAGCGCATTCCAGCATCAAAATATCTCCAAATAAATGGGTTTATTTCTTTACCATGGACTAACTCTAAGTCATTTTGGAACTCTTAGATGAAGCCCTGAAAAACAACGACTTGAAATCAAGAGGTTACATTTACAGAAATACTTGCACATTACAACTCAGTATATGATCATCAAAAATCATGATAAAATTGGGTCCATTGTCTTCTACTCCGTTCCCAGAGCAACAATAAGTAGATTGAAATATAAGATGATTTACATGATGTAAGGAATTTACCAGTAAGGGATAAGTCTCCACAGCTCTTGCTTGAATATTTGGCTTTTCAGCAAAAAAAAAAACAACACAGGAGAGAATGTTTAGGTATCTTCTCCAGAGAACTCAGAATTTAAACTACTCAGCCAGCTAACATGCTTTCTACACTTTTCACAACAACTGGATTAGTATCTAGCTGGCTAGATCAGTTATACCACTTCCTAGGTGGTGTCTTGTACAGTAGAAACCACTGTTCATTTTTTATGTCTTTTTTTAAAATATCAATTCATTTTCTGGTTTACAGAATAGAGTCCTAAAGTCTTTTTGAATTAACTGGCTAGGAGATAACCAATAAAGAACTTGCATGGTCTTATTTAAGAAGATTTATTTTAAAGTTATCTGTATCCCATGATCAGAAGGTATTAAATTACAGGGTAGAATTTCATTCCCAGGGTAGTAAAAGAATCTTGAATCTTAGTCACTGAATCAATTCTGTACCAACACAGAATCTGTCAAGTGTGGGCTGTTTAGCATGAATTCTACTACACCTCTAGCAGCCAGGCTAACACTATCCTCTGTAGACAGAGGGTGGCATAAAACTTTTGAGTAGCTGCTCCTTTTACAGAAATGAATCAAAGACAATGTGTTCTCTTAGTGGTGGTTCTTAGAGCACTGGCACAGCATGTCAGGATTTACAGCTACAAGGCACCAAAGTAAAATGTATTATTACTACAATGAAACTAGTATTGGAACAGGTATAAAGGGTCAGTAGAGTAAATAAAATATGGTTACTTTTTATACCATCTATAAAATATAGTTATTTCTTACACTATCTCACCAAGTATACATCAAACTGCTATAGAGGCATTTTCATAAATTTTGTCACAGGTTATCAGGCTGGATTTTTTTTCCCTTCCTGCCTCATACCCAGAAGCTACAATTAATATTTACCTAAGATATAATTAACTCCAAACACTGATGAATTTGGACATATCTTGCTCTGGAATATAAGCAAGGAAATTAGTCTCTGCAGGCTTTTGTGAGTGCCCTGTTAGAATTTTAACTCTTTAATCACCTTTGAGGAATAATATCACTGGCTGCCTTTCCATACCTGCAAAGTGTCTGCTGTTCATTAACCTCATTTTAGAAGCTTCCACCTATCATTTTTCACATGCAAATACTTCACTCTATTAAAATGAATATTCCATAAATACTTAGTATTAATTTTTAAATTAATAAAAAAATCTGGCTGCTTTTGCTTAATTTTTTCTGTAGCCAGCAAACCACTTTCACAGAGGACAATCCTTCCAGTGTAATACTGTGACTACATTTAATAATGGCAAAAAAGATCCTCCCTGCAAAGCTGCTTCCATGAGAAAGAGCAGGAGAACAAAAAGCATTTTGAGAACTCTATGGAAAAAATAAATTAGTTTTGAATCTGTTGAAGTCATTAGCATATTCACGAATGCTGAGTATTCCACTTACCAGGTCGTTCATATTTGTCTGACTAGCTGGATGAATTTCTTCCAAGAACTCTAGCACGTAGAATGTGTATCTGTCCATAAGATGAACGCCGATCCCAAGATCAGGTTGATGCTTAAAAAGAACACACAGCAGTAATTGAGCTTTTCAGGAGAGAACTTAGTACTTAGGAGGGGGAACCGAATATAATAGCATGTTACAGAAGTAAAGTATAATTTTTTGTTGTTCTTAGGCAAATTACGTAAAGAAAATCACCAGCTGTGAAGAAACACATTGTTGACTGAATAATGCAGTTAAATCTTCTTTTCTTTCTAGGCTACATCCTGGTAATCTCTATGTTTTCCAAAAAGCAGGGAACTCCCTCTTCTTAATGGTCCAGGAGAGATTTGTGGGCTGCCTGGAGCTTCTCAGAAATTGGAAAACAGGAGGGACAGCTGATCTTACAGCGTACCTGCCAGTTCTGGTCTGGCTAGGATCTCTCTATCACTCTCTCTTGTAATTCAGTCGGGAAATTCAGCAGGTAAAAGGTAGTGAGGGGTTTTTGTATATCAAGTGGAAGAAGTCGTAGATTTCCCACAAACAACTCTCAGCAGTCTTCCCATATAATTTCTTTCTGTCCCAGGCAATGCATAAATTGGCAGGCAAGCACAGAAATCCATCATAGCCTGGTCTTTGGGACAGCACACAAAAACAAGTACGAAAAATAAATTTACGCAAGTTTTGTCAAAAAACGCATTTTGTAACTAAATACTCTATACATTCAAAAATTAGAAGGGAAATTTTTAGTTAAAAATTAATAGGACATGCTTTTAACTCAGGCATTATGAAAATTATTTTCAGGATCACAAAAATCTACTTACTGACAAAGAATCTTCTCCTACTTGGCTGCTAGCCAAGGCCATTATATTAGGTGAATAAAATCGTTCATACATGGATGCTCCTTGACAAGTATCAATAATAAACAACAACTCATTGTACCTGAAAGAAATGAAAGAACTTCCTTACCCACGTCACTTAAACAACATATATATACTTTGCTTTTCAGTTACCAGGATAGCTGCTAGGAACTTAAGGAAAAGAGTTCACACTGATTGACTGTAAGACACAAGTTTAGTCACAGCAATATATTTGAGCAGCTGTAACTGCAGGAAGCTGACAAATAAAATTAAAAGTCTTCTTTCTGAATGTACACATTCACACAATTGTACTGACAACAGATAGTACCACCGCTGAAGGACAGGCAAGGCCTTTTCACATTCATGAAACACAGTACTTGGTCTCTAAGTAACACTTGTTTTCTTACCTTCTTTTCTGCCACATTTGTTCAAAGGCATCAGCAAGTTCTACATTTGTGATTTCTTCAGAATCTTGAAATTTGAGGAAACCATTTCCACCATGACCTGATAGAAAAATCAGATATTAGGCAAGTGTGTAGGTTAAAGGAAGATATTCAGACCAGCTGTCCACTTTTTACAAAAAAAGTCAACACAAATCTCTTTCTCCAAACAGACTCCAGCAAAAGAAAAATACTAGTACAGTAACATACATCACTTAAACTGGAACCTATACTTGCTAAGTACTGCCTTACAGGTTTTATCTTAATTAGTATGGCATGCCAAAACAAGAAAAAAATCCTTTTGTTGATCCTTTTGTTTGTTTGGACTCCTGATGGCACTTCCTGCTTTCAAACATGCCCATCCAACACAAGTCAATAAATTGTAGAAACCCATAATTACCTGTCATATATATTAGAATATTGCTTCTGTCATCAGAAAGAAGACGTTTAGATCGTGGTGTGCTTGGTGGGATTCTTCCTGTTAATACACGCAAGAAATTTTCAACAGTAACCTATGAATAGAAACATAAAGTAATTTTCTAAAAAGAAAGATATTGATTAACAGCTCCAGGATGGGTTACATAAATTAAATAAGGAAACACTAATATATACAGTGTACCCAAGCAGACATCATACCACATGGTATAAACAGATATTTTCTGTCTAACGTTTTACTGCAGGTTCACAGTCATATGGTAACTTTTACTTTATTCCATTAACTTCACTCCACCAGCTTTATTATATCCAGTAAGTCTACTACCATTGCAATTTCTAAATACATTCTCATTGATCTGAAAACCTGTCAGCAGGCAGCAACTTAGGAAAGGAAAAATAAGACCAATTCTGGTTACATAAGACTTTCAGTGATCAGGTAAGACCCATATGGAGGGTGGATGCACTTCCTCGTCATGCAGATGTACACAGCTCGAATGCTGGCAACAAACCCACACTCTGGGAAAAATGTCAGTGTTGTATCTCCACTTCTTTGTACAAAGCTTCAGAGAAAGAAAACATCTCCCATATACTTAAATATGCTCCTATAAACCTTTAGTATGGTTATATAGCACTGTTAATCCATGCAATAGTCCATCTTAAAATCAGTTGGTAGAAATACCATTTGAAGGAATATTACGCAAAGATGAAAGTGATAAAATGTAGATTTCTAGACAGTAATCACTTTACAGTAACTATTAGGATATGGCTTTTGTTTTATTCTGATAGAAGCACATGCTTAGGATTAGAAATCTAACTAGGTCTTCCTTAATAAACATTTCACTTGCACACCAAAAGTTTCACAGTGGTTTTAAGTGTTTGCAGGATGAGACACTGAACAGCCATTTCCAAAGAAGAGAATTTTCAGTAATACGGGTGTATTCCCAATACATACAAGGAGTTCCATATATTCATTTAACTATGGAGATTCCATTATTTAAAATAGCCAATACACAACAGGTTTCTAGCATAATAAACTTCAAATACAAAACCAAGTATCAAGGCAGGGGGGTGGAGGTGCGGGTGTGTGTTTTAAACCTATCATTTGATAATAAAAGCTCAGGCCAAAGCCAGTAATGTGAACAGAAAGACCTCCTCAGACTTCACAGATGTTGTATAAATCTTTAAACCAACACTAAAACAAAGATCCAGTGATAAAATTAAAGCACAGTCACCTCATAGCTTCTGTAATCCACTTCCACATCATCGCCATAGACATTCAGCTCCATGTTTTTATGACTAAACACAGTAGCTGGTTTGGGATTTCTGGGATTACACGCCATATCATCCGCCAGCATCAGGACAATGTGACTACGGAAAATAAGACAAAAACATTTCAGCCATTCTACTTTCACATAACAGTCAAACGGAAATTATAACACCATCATCCGACAGTTCCAACAACAGCTTATAACATTAAGATTATTCCTGGAATTGTAAGTGAGACTTCGCTTAGTTATACCTAATTTCCTTGCAGGCATCTTCACTCTGACGAAGGTACCACAAAAGGACAGGCAGGCAGCTGTTTTAGGCCAAAGATGAGCATAAGAGTAGTTGACATCAGCAACTTTATGCTACAGTCCTGCCTGGACCTAGGCTGGCAGAACTTTTTATAAAATATCTGGACATTTTTATGGCGCACTAAATCATTTCATGCAGCACCATGGAAGAAAGCCCAGCCTGTTTGCACCTTCCCAGACAGATCAATTAAAAACACTACGGCAATTTTTAATTAAATTTGAGGAGCTCCTGAATATTTCTCGAACGAGTATACTGTATCTGATATGATTATCTGTGTTAATGGAATCTTCCTGAGGAACACAAGTGGGCTGACACCAGACATTTAGTCTTCTTCATAACATCAAGAAAAAAAAAAACAAACAACCCATTTTCATACTACCAAGAAAAAGTACAACAGCATATTACAAAACTGTTCCAACTTGCATAGAGCCAAAGATCTTTATTTCATCTGGTGGGGTCAGGTGTGGGTCAAAATATGAAATAACAAGTATTCACTGGAGACTGTTAGCGCTAAGAGTGCCCGAGATTCCTGGAACAACGTGAACTCAGTCCTTTCTTTGGACAGCCCTGTCCTGGATATAGTTTCCCCTGGACTGTGTTCTCCTAAACAACGCTTACAAAAAAGAAAGCTCTATCCTGTAAAGAATGCTGCTAATTCAGCAGGTTTGAACTTGGACAAAAAATGACACACAAATGTAATCCAGCAGAATGTGCTCTTTGCAATGATGAAGCGGGCTGGACTTCTTCAGGCAGACATGCTGGAGAAACCACCAGTCCTCTTAAAGAGGAAGTGGTCAGTGACCTGCTACACCACTTAGATGCACTCAGGTCTATGTGGCCGAATGGGTCACACCCAAGGGCGCTGAGAGTTGCCAGAAGCACTCGCAAAGTCACTTTCCATTATTTATCTGAAGTCCTGGCTAAGTGGGGAAGTCCCAATGGACTAGAAGGTAGCAAATGTAACACCCATCTACAAGAAAGGCAGAAAAGAGGATCCGGGAAGCAACAGACCTGTCAGTCTGACCTTGGTACCAGGGAAGGTCATGGAGTAGGTTGAGTGCTGTGACACGCCACATAGAGGAAAATCAGGGGATCAGACCCAGTCAGCATGAGCTTATGAAAGGCAGGTCCTGCCTGAGGAATGTATCTCCTTCTATGACAAGATGACCCAACTACTGGATGAGGGAAAGGCTGTGGATATTGTCTTCCTAGACTTTGGAAAAGCTTTTGACACTGCTCCCCACAGAATTCTCTTGGGAAAACTGGCTGTTCACAGCCTGCACGAGCATAGAATCTGCTGAATAAAGCACTGGCTGGGTGGACAGGCCCAAAGAGTGATGGTCAGTGGAGTTAAATCCAGCTGGCGGCCAGTGACCAGTGGCGTTCCTCAAATCTCAGTGCTGGCACCATTTCTGTTTTAACTTCTTTACTGATGATCTTGATAAGGGAGGAGATAGAGTGTATTAGCAGTAAGTTTGCAGACAACACCAAGCTGGGTGGGAGTGTTGATTTGCACGAGGGTAGGGAGGATCTACAAGAGCCTCCAATATATCCAAGGGAGACTTGGATATATTAGACTGATGAGCTTCAACAAGGCCAAGTCCCAGGTCCTGCAACAAACCCACACAACGCTACAGGCTTGGGGAAGTGTGGCCGGAAAGCTGCTTGGCAGAAAGGGACGTAGGGGTTCTAACAGACAAGCAGCTGAACATGAGCCAGCGTGTGCCCAGGTGGCCAAGAAGGCCAATGACATCCTGGCTTGGATTAGAAACAGTGTGACCAGCAGGAGTAGGGAGGGGGTTGTCCCCCTGTACTCAGCACTGGTGGGGCCACACCTTGAGTATTGTATCCAGTTTTAGGCACCTCAATACAAGAGACAGATATTGAGGTGCTGGAGTTAGTGCACAGGAGGGTGACAAAGCTGGTGAAGGGCTTGGAGAATAAATCTTATGAAGAACGATTAAGGAGCTGGGCCTGTATAGTTTGAAGAAGAGGAGGCCAAGGGGAAATCTCATCACTCTCTATGGCTACCTGAAACGACATTGTAGAGAGGTTGGTGCTGGTCTCTTCTCACAGGTAATTAGTGACAGAACAAGACGGAATGGCTTCAAACTGCAAAGGGTGGGTTTAGACTGGGCATTAGGAAAAATTTTTTCACAGAAAGAGTAGTCAGACATTGGAACAGGCTGGCCAGGGGGGGGGGGGGGGTGCCACCTGCCCAGGGAGGTGGTTGAGTCACCATCCCTGGATGTGTTTAAAGGTTGTTGAGATGTGGTGTTGGGGGAGCTGGTTTAGGGGTGAGCTTTGTAGAGTAGGAGTAATGGTTGGACTCAATGATCCCAAGGGTCTTTTCCAACCTGAATGATTCTATGATTCCATGATCCCACGATTCTAATTCACCATTAAAAACCAGGACTACCAGGATTTCCGTAGGAGCGTGTGGATCGATACAGTCTATTATTAAGGGACGCTGGTGCCTAACATTCACTTCCACAGTTCTGGTTCAAGTAAATTGCATCCCAGAACAGCTGGATGGGACTGTGCTGATACCCCTAAAACTTCCAGTAGAAACCACTAAAAGCCACTTCAGAACAGTTTTTTCACCTTCCTAATCCTGTTGTCAAAGAAAGGACATTAACCATTGTGCTATTGCTAGAGAAACACAATTTGTATGGACAAAGCTTCTGGTTTCTCTAAAAATATCACGCAAAATGGATTTTTAAGGCTACTTTCAACACGCAGGAGCTGCTTTGTTCCGAGCCTTCAGTTTAGAGACTCTCGGTGTCGTTGCAGATGTGGAAGTCTTACACTTAGTACAGTTAAGAATATTAACTTCTCCACACTCAAAGGAGATTAAAGTACAACAAAAGCCGTATCTCAGAGAAGTATTGTCATTGTTGAATACATTTATCAATTTTCACATTATGCTTTTCACCAATTTACTAAGTGGTACATTTCAGTGGCCAGATAGCTCCTCATGTTTTTAATTTAATTAGCCTACTCTAACTGGAAGCTTTATTATACAACTTGTTGCTCTTCCTTTTGAACAATACTGCTGCACTTCTCCATACACTGATCTGATCACATCCTTCCTTTTTACTTTTATCCTGTTGAACCGGGAAAAGAAATGTATTTTTATACTGCTTCAGACAACCAGAAAACTTTAATAGCATATTTGCAAGGAATTGGATTCACCAAGATTCCCTCACCTGTCAGGAATAAAAAAAATTGACACTTCTGTATACTGAAAGAGTATTTGCCACATGACGATAATTAAACCAGAATCGAGATGTACACACCTTGGAGGGGGGAAAAAGCAGCATATTAACTAGTGTAAAAGATAAAAAACCCGACGTGGCACATTGCATCAGAAGACTGTGATTTCAGGAATATCAACAAACTAGTAACAAATCAGAAAGAACACAGCAACACCAAGAAACTCGTGATATAAGCTATATAAATCTTTGTTGTACCAAAGCAACAAATGCTGAAAATAAAAGTTAAGAAAACCACCCTTCTTAACATACTGACTCATGAAACAACTGTCATAAAACTCAACTAAGCATAGAAAGTGGAGCTTTAGGGAATAATTCAGCAATAATAAGTGGATAAGCTAACTTTTTTCATTTGTTTTCTCTGTATCAAGTGGAAGAAAAATCAAAGGAAGAGTTCTCATCTCAACAGCAAACCCATTCTGGGAGCATTCTTGCACAAAGGCATAAGTGAATTCATGTAGAAGCCCCACACAGGGGAAAATACACTGGGGACATTTGCATTTATGGAGAGAAATATAATAAAGAAAGAGTTATGTGAGCTCTAACGAAAATCTGAATGTAAAATCTCAAAAATCTCAAAGGAGTTCAGGTTCTACTGTTTTAACAGGTGAAGGGTTGGGGAATCACCTATTCCTGCACTTAAACTATTCCCTAAGTCAGACATTATTTACTCTGTCCTCAAAAACTGAGGATATTCCAAAAACCCTCAGAGGCAATCTGACACAGTTCCTTACTAGCCTCATTGTTGTATTTATCTTCAGTTCACTGTTGTTATTTTGTTCCACACCAAGGACAGCAATTCTTCTCTGGAGACAAATTTCCTTCACTTTTATCAGTCTTTCAAACAGACAAAGGACAAAGCGCTTCAGGATATAGTTTAGTGGTCATGGTGGTATTGGGATGGCAGCTGGACTAGATGATCCTAGAGGTCTTTTCCAACCTTAATAATTCTATGATTCTATGAGTTTAGAAAAGGTGACTTTAAAACAGAAAAGAAGAGAAACAGGACCAAACACTCAAGACAATTTTTTAAATTTTTCAGTTTCAAATGCATAGCTCTAAATAGAAGCATCTTAAAGTTACACTATGTAACATCTTTTTCTCTAGCCTTTTCATACAAATAAATGAGTCTCAGCTTAAACAATAATAAAAAATCAGCCTGAAAGAATCCCTTTGTGTCTCCATCCTCCCATCAGTTTGGAATTTCAAAAAAGCCCACGGGAGTCAGTCCGTGAGAACATTTGCCTTTCAGTGAGATTTAAAACTCTGAAAATGAACTGTGGCCAATCTAGCTGTGGCATTTCAAAGTATTATCATTCACCCCTTTCCCATACATTCCTCACAATGCAGTGGAAAATGTGTGTATGCTTTAAATACGGGTATTCACACTGCGGCATATTAATTGGAACTACTGATGAGATGGGTCTGCACTAGAGCCCCAGGCCTGAAGTGTGTGATAGCAGTAAAAACCTCCCTATCTTATTGCTTAAAAAAATTAGTAGCAATTGTTACAAAGCTTAATTATGAACTACTGAAAAAATGTAACCAGGAGAGCATCTGTTGAAGACAGAAAGTCTAGCTCCCTGGACCTGATTTTCCACCTTCTTTGTGTGTTTTTACAGGTACTAATAAAAGCACCTATTGTTAAGAGGATTAAAGTAGTACTTGATGTTTAAATAGTTTCAAATTTGTACATTGTAGAATATAGAAATTATTCCTTCTAATTCAATTAATTACTGTTAACTTTCCTTTTATATTGCTCAGTCTTAGTATCTGGAAAACAAACAGCTGCTACTGAGTAATTACAATAGTGTTCTGAAACAAATTAGTCATTAAGACCCACATTGTGATTAAAAACCAATTGTGCAGCATGATTCAAAGCTAATAAGATTCACAGCAAAGACAAAAAAAACACAACAGGATAACAACAGTTGCCTAAATTTATTTTATCCTAAGCCTGATCTCACAAGTTAACAGATTGAGTAAGAACAAAAATCAGAAACAAACTGTACCTTTCTGGTCTAAGAGATACACTCCTCTGGTACCAAAATTACACTTTTGTTCACTATCCAATATGGTAATTTAACTGTTTCAATGCTGTCAGAACTTTTTGGGTTTGAATCTGCCACGTAGCTACACGTTTTGAGTGCCTGAAATGCAGTCATACTGAAAATATAATTTTATTACAGTGTAGCAAACTTGCAGGCACAACACAGCCTTTTCTTTCCATTTCTTTCAAATTAACAGAATTCTTGAGTGATTGTTGCAATTATGGCTTTTGATGAAAAACCGTCAACTTTATTGGAAAACAACAACGTGGGCCACACTTACCAAAACTGCCCAGTTATTTGTATGTCCGCTTCTAAAAAACTGTTCTGCTTGATCCTGAAAGATAGAAAATATCAAGTTTTTCACTATTTTTCATATTTTTGCTGTTTCCACAAAGGCGTTCAATGCATCTGTTTACCACACCTTAACACTGAAGACACCTTTAAAAAGCTTTGAGACAGTTTTCCTTATTCTGTTTTGCACATTTCATGCAAGTTAATTGCTCCAAATCTTTCCATGAAATTTGCTAAATAACAAAGGAGAAAGAACTATTAGTCACTTGCAGCTTAGTTAAAATAAAAACCCCACACTTCTGTATTCGAAAAGGGCACTCCAAAAACAAAATTAAATGATTTATTGATCTACATTTTTTTCCTTAATGAGAAAATGGGCTCAAATTAATTTGTTTTCATTGTGTGTTTCACCTTTTAAAAAAACAGGTAGGTGAATCTGCAGATTTGACTCATTTTTAAATCCAAGGGGGTTACATTTATCTTCCAAAATCAGGAGCTATGGTAACAACTACCTTCTTTATAACTGTGTTATCCACAGTTCCCAGCACACTTTGAAGAGGAGAGGGCCCATTTCCTTTAACACAGCATAAATCGGGACACAGAAAAGGGATAAGACTTTGCAGAGGTAAGGGAACAAGTTTGTCCCAGGACAAGAATCCAGACCTGATGGTTCTGAATCGGACTCTGTGAACTCTCTGAAGGGGACCAAGCTCACACCTAACACACAGCAACAGAAAAAGTGTTTGTTCAAATACACGTAAATCCAGCGTCCTTCAAGTAGGAAACAACCTGCAGTTTAATTAATAATCCGCAGACTCTAAAAATATTTCCACTGGCTACTGTGTGTCCTGTTTGTAATTAATTTCAAGTGAAACGAACTGTTAATGAAGCAGAATTCAAGTGCAAACAACACCGCAGATGCAGCTTGGGCACCGTGCAAAAAGCAGCGATGGCTGAAACCTGGAATTACCGGGACCTGGAATTACCGG
>NW_009701669.1:0-6620 GCF_000703405.1 Apaloderma vittatum
GGTTGAGAGTAGCCCTGAAGAGAAGAATTGGGATTGTTGATAGATGAGAGGCTCAACATGAGCCGGCAGTGTGCTCATGCAGCCCAGAAGGCCAACCACATCCTGGGATGCATCAAGAGGATTGTGTCCAGCAGATCAAGAGACGTGATTCTACTCTGTTCTTGTGAGACCCCACCTCGAATACTGCATCCAGTTCTGGTGCCCCCACCATAACAGGGATGTGGATCTGTTGGAGCGTGTTCAGAGGAGGGCCACAAAGATGATCCAGGGGCTGCAGCACCTCTGCTACAAGGACAGGCTGCGGGAGCTGGGATTGTTCAGTCTGGAAAAGAGAAGACTTCAGGGGGACCTAATAGCTGCCTTCCAATACCTGAAGAGAACCTACAGGAAGGCTGGGGAGGGACGTTTTAGAAGAGTGAACACTGATAGGACAAGGGGAAATGGGTTGAAGTTGAAGGAGAATAGATTTAGATTGGACCTTAGGAAGACATTCTTCAGTACGAGGGTGGCAAGACTTTGGAATAAATTGCCCAGAGATGTTGTGGCTGGCCCCTCCCTGGGGGGGTTCAAGGCCAAGTTGGACGGAGCCTTGAGTAGCCTGATCTAGTTGAGAGGTGTCCCTGCCCATGACAGGGAGGTTGGACTAGATGATCTCTAAGGTCCCTTGCAGCCTAGGCCATTCTCTGATTCTTCTTTTGGTTATTGTCTGGGTTTTCCCCTCCTTGCGGGTCCACATTTTGCCTTTTTTTTTTTTGCTTGTTTTGATGTGGTATGTGTTTGCAAGGAAAAAGAATTTATAAAATTATACTATCCATCAGCCTGTCTATATGTCATTATGGCTTGTGAGTTGCCCTGCCACTTGTTTCTAAATTTCACAAGGGAGCTGCAAGTCTCAAAGATATGGCATTCCTACAAGCTCTGTGACATCAATAGCTGAAAGCTGGTGTTTTCAATGCATCCGGTAAAAAAGTAGCTTTATCTCAGCTTCCTACCAGACAGGCAGCAGCCAGATGGCCATGCAGGACCTCCTGCTTGTTCTTAGGCTGGTGCAGACATACCTCCAAACTATTCACAGTATATATTGACATTTGTTCAAAAAGGGGATATAAAAAGAAGAAATATTTTTTCTCCCTTCAAGTTTGTTAAAAATGAGATACATCTAAGCCAGAATAAAGGGTTCATTGTACTAAATCCTGTACAGCATACTGTTATTAATCCTGTAAGCATGCTTTTAAATTTATATAATGATAATCCCATTAATAATGTTTACATTGAGTTTCCTGTGTTGAGGCCTTTAAAATGATAAAGACGTGTACCTTTATAGCTTCTAATTTATGACCTGAAGCAAAAATATTGGTGTAGTGTAAAACACACCTGGTTCTTACAGAAGCAGTGCTATTTTTGGTCAGTTTTCTTTCACCTAACAAAAAATGAGAACTGCTTCTCTTCCTGCATTCATCCTAACAGCAACAAGATCTCTATTCTAGTACTTCTCTTTTAAAATTAACAAATTTGAGAAGCCCTAAACCACTTTTGAATACCTAGAACTACTAAAATCTTTCCACAGTCACCATTAAGATCCCAAATTTGCAAGCCTGATTCTACCAAAATGAGTGTTTTGATGGGAACAGAAAGAGGAAGAGAGCATTGAATGTGAAAAGGCTTGTGCTTGTGTGAGTTGTCCTCCCTGGTTGATAAAGCATCCTGAGAGGAAATCTTCCTTTTCTTGAAGCTATTATAGCTTTCCCTTCTGCTGAATTTGAGCTTCATTTAGTATCTATGGCTAGCAAAATGCTGATCTGCATAGATATCCACTGTTGATCTGCAGGTGGTGCAATCTCAAACTGTTTTTGCATTTCACTGCGTGTTATTTTTCAGCAACCATTCCTTGTTGACTTCTGTTGTCCAGATGATTTACAAGTAAACTTTGTGCCTGTCAAGTTTAGTCCTGACTGCCATATGCCTTTTACTTGGTCAGAGCAATTTCATCTTGCTAGTGCTGAACAAAAGCACATCAGTACTCATATCTCTAGCATCCATTCCAATCTGTCATTGCCTTGTGAATGTTTATTACCAATAGCCCACTTCTGAATGTCATCTATATTTCAGTAGGGTCAGGCAGATTTTTAGATCCAGAGTTAGGTCAGTGCAGCAGTAAGAATTCGCAGAAGCTGAAATGTGTTGAAAGAACATGACAGAACATGTGGGACACTGCAGAGAAGATGTCAAGGACTATTATCAGTTAGGAGAGGGAGAGTTAGAGGGGGCATTCTGAGTAAATAGAGGGACTGTTACTGCTATGAGAGCAGTTACCATTTTCATCAAGCCCGGCAAAGCGCTGGACAAAATATTTGTCCAAGATTCTGAGAAAAGAGCATTTAGGAAGTAAAAAGATAACTGCTCAGAGCACTTTCTTCTAGCTTTCCAGAAGACAATTTTTAATAGGTAGGAAATTTTTTTGGTGAGAATTTTCCTACAGAAATTTTGAAGCACCCCAAATAACACTACTTTCTGCAGCGTGTTTGAGGTTGCTGTCTTTGATTATGTCTCCGCAATTTACATTTCATCTCTGTTGTGTAGAGCCATTAACAGATGGCAAAGTTCATATCTGCCTATAAACTTCTGAAAATAATATCTCCAAACAACTGCATTGCAAATTTATCTGAGAAGAACTTGCACAGCACAGATGTTCCTCCCACTTTTAATGCATTGCTGCTCAGGTGCAGCAGTGATGAACACAGTATAAAACCTTGCAGAGGAGGAAGGTAGAATGTTCTCAGGTGGAGTGCACTCCTTTTCAGAAATGAAAAACAAAACTCATTTCACTTCATTTTACTGGAGTAAGACCTGAGGGTCTGAAGTGGAATTGAATGATATACACAGAAGTGTTTTGGCTCTCTGCAGTAGACTAAATTTTACCCATGATGAATCACTGACAGGTTGAGCCTGGTATCCTTTGTAGTGAAGTAACCAATAATTTCCTTCATAGCTTTTCCACTTGTAAATTGAAGTGCTTCTCACTCACAAAGATAAATAGCAAATTATCACCAAGTCATGAGCTTCCACATAAAGAATATACATTTTCATTTGCTATTTTCTTGTTGTAAAGAAAAACTGTCTTATATACAATATTGCCATGACTGCTTAATATATTTCAATTTATTTTGATGTTGATTTTAATAGCTCTTTTTTTTTACTCTGGTTCATACTGAAAAAATAATTAAAAATAAAAGAGCCATAAAAACAATGTCTGTAATTCTGGCTCTGAAGATTTTTACAACCTTGACAAATCGCAACGAGAAGAAAATATACTGAACTGCCATTCTGAAGTTTGCACAAAGAATAAGGAAGAGAATTGAGTAAGAAATAAGACTGATTATTTCTTTGCTCTTCCACTTCTTTTCTTAAAAAGAATATTAAGAACTATATAGAAAAAAATGACTGTTCAGAAACATTTTCTCAATGGTCAATTACGTGTGACTAAATTCTGTTCCTGATTTTTCCACCTGTTTTGGTACTTTTTGATTCTAGCTAATAGAAGGTTCTGTAAACAGAAACAAGAACCTATTAAAGATCAATTTGACCTTTAATTATTCTGCTGTTTTCAGTAACATCATTGCACTGAACAACTGGAAATAAGTTGGCATGGAAATATATTGGGTGAAAAAAAAGGGAATATCTGATTGATGAAGTTCTACTTAGACATATCTTGTCTTGTTATTCTCACTTTGAATATCTGTCCCTCATACATTAAAATGGATCTTTTTATCTCCCTTAGCATAATTCAGATCTTTTACAACAGCAAAAGATGTAAAAAATCTATTGAATTAAAAAGAAAATCATAACAAAAAATGTTTATTTGTATCTGACCAAATATTGTACAAAGTTCTTATAAGGAAAGCTGCTTATACCATGATTTGCTTCAGCAATGAATTTGACTGTGCCCTGTCTTATTTTCTACTCAAATGAAGATCTAAAGAGCTGTTCTTTGTATTCATCTTTGCTTAGATCTTTTAAATACTTCTATTGCCATATTACTTTTAAAAATACACATCATGTATATAATTATTCCTACTATTAAAAACAATAAATTAGAAATCAAGACTGAGAGACTGACCTGGGACTATCATAAATTATTTTTTAATCATGTAGAGGGTATTCATCACTCATTTTACTTGCCCATACAGAAATAACTACTGTGGGTTTACGCCAAAGTATTCCTTCATTATTTTTACATTGGTTATAGGCAAGTGTAAGTGGTACAATAATCGAAACATTGTTCTTTATTTTCTGCTTACAATATCATTTAATGTCCATCAGCATAAAACCTCTCACTATGAAAAAAAAATACTTCTAATATCTTTTATTTTGTGTCATTATATACAAGCAATTAAAGGTATAGCTAAAAAGAATATTTAAAACTCATCAGTAAACTAACTAATTTTGCCCACAGAATGAACAGACCTTTGAATAATTTATGACAATTTCTGAATTATATAGGCAAATAACTATATGTGCTTTTCTGCAGCAACTGTGCTCTATTAGAACAATAAAACTGATGAAACAATGTCATCAAGCTGTGAACACAGTAAAATTTGAAGTAAAAACCAAATATAATTGACATCATAAGACATTATATAATAGTGCAGACTAAAATTGTCCTTTCTAGAGGTGATGACTTCAAACAAAATGATGATGTTTAAATGAAAATTACATGCTGTCCTCTCTTCTTCTGTCCCAAATTAAGCCCTCCCTACCTTATCTCCCTGTGATGCACCAGCAGCATCACCCCAGGACTATACTGCTCCCACTTGACCACCCCTGGAGGTATATAAAAGATGTGTAGGTGTGGTGCTTAGGGATATGGTTTAGGGGTAGACTTGGCAGTGTTAGGTTAATGGTCAGACTTAATGATCTTAAAGGTCTTTTCCAATCTAGGCGATTCTGTGATTCTGTGATAATGCTGTTTTATGACTTTCATTTGACTTGGTAATAAATCAGTCTGTCCTTATCACTGGAATAGGTTGATATTCCTTTTATTGTTGCTGTCTGTATAACTTAGAATTTAGCATCTGGTTCAAGTCATTCATGTTGCTACAAATTTTGAAGAAAAGTGTTAGGAGGCACAAGACTCTGTACTAGTGGATATGGAATCACCGTTGTTTGTAACAGAACACAAGCTTTGTGTTTAGCTTACAAAACAGACCTTGTGATTTTTCAAGATAGTAATTTCTTGCCCTGCCTTAGGCTTTGTATTAGTTTTTACAGCCATCATAAAAACTGTCATACAATGGGGTCACTGTTACCCAATTTTGATTAATTTCTACCTAGCTGTGAAAGGTAATGCTTATCGGCACACACTGCCTGTGAGTTGATCATGGTGGGCCACTCAGTCCCACTCAGTCAGTGGCTCACAAATGCCCAGCGGGATGGGGAAGAGAAACAGAAAAGAAAACCCACAGGTTGAGATAAATATGGTTTAATAGGTGAAGCAAAATCAGTTATGAAGAAAATTAACCAAACCAGCCAAACTCAGTAAACAGATATATATATATGTGCACACATGCACACACACAGAGTTAAATGTTGTTAATAAAAAGTAGTTCTTCTGCATTAAATAAGCCACCTATGATGCTACAATAACAGTGCCTTGAAGCACAAACAAGGGACAATAGACTTCAAGGCTGTAAAAAGTTATAAGCAGTCAATTGCTGGTTTTTAAGGCAGTATAACCTTGGCAGCTGTGCAAAGACCATATTAAGGATATAAAGAGAAAAATAAACAAGTTTCCAACACATGTAAAATACCTGTTACTTAGTAAATTAGGATGCAAGATGGAATTACAGAGCAGTGAAGAAAGAACAAGGTATAGAGTGGATTGACAAGTATATAAAAATGGCCCCAGGGTGATCTGAGACTTAAGAGGAAGAAAATATTAACATGGCAATCCTTTGTCTCCTGAGGGAGACTACTAATGACTCACCATGACTTTTTTATTTTATTTTTTTATTATTATTTTTTAGGAGTTTTGACTTGTCAAGCCCCAGGAGCCATAAGGACGCTGAAGGGAGGAGTGTAAGATCATAGGAAGATGTGAATACTGAAAAGTTTGTATATAGAACTTCTATTGCCTATAGTTTGAACTTTAATTTTTAATATCCTTGTAATTTGACTAAGAGTAATTCTTTGTTCAGATGATCAAGGGTTAAATTTGACTAATAAATTAATTGCACAAACTCAGATCATAGAATCATAGAACAATTCAGGTTGGAAAAGACTCTTGGGATCATGGAGTCCAACCATTGACCCTACACTACAAATTCATCCCTAAACCATATCACCCAACACCACATCTAAGAGACATTTGAACACATCCAGGGATGGTGACTCAACCGCCTCCCTAGGCAGTCTATTCCAGTGTCTGACCACTCTTTCTGTGAAGAGTTTCTTCCTAATGTCCAGCCTAAACTTGCCCTGTTGCAACTTGAAACCATTCCTCCTGATTCTGTCCCTAATTACCTGTGAGAAGAGACCAGCACCAACCTCTCTACAATGTCCTTTCAAGTAATTTTAGAGCATGATGAGATCCCCCCTCAGCCTCCTCTTTGTCAAACTGAACA
>NW_009701670.1:0-247 GCF_000703405.1 Apaloderma vittatum
GGGAGGTGGCCGTGGGAGGTTCCCAGGCAGAGCTGAGCGTTCATGCTGCTCCCGGCAGGCGTTTGCTGGAGCTTTTCCTTGCAGGCACACCCATCGCTGAGCTCCAGAGATCACCCAGCACCTCCCCGGCACCCCGCGGCCAGATACGCTCCCGCCTCTCGGCCTGGGGAGCAGGGACCTCCCTTCCTTTTGCAGGACTGTTCTGCGGCAGCGAGTGTCACAGGCCCCCACCCACGCGCCCCACTCG
>NW_009701670.1:294-3365 GCF_000703405.1 Apaloderma vittatum
TGACCCAACCTCAGCTGCTCAGTGACATCTCATGCCTGGGGATGCTCGGCGCAGGCGGAAGGGGAGCAGGCGAAACCACCTCCCGGGTGGGGATGGAGAGGAAGAGTCTGAAGCTTTGAGAAAGCTCCAGCAGCTGCGATGCGAAACTTTTCTCTGCCAGAGCAACCCCGAGTTCGGCAAACTGTAACCAGTGTCAAAGTCTGGCACCCTCTGGATGAGGTACCGCTACTGCTGGGCCACGGGTAGAGGAAAAATTAGCTGCAGCAAACGTTCTTTCCACCGCAGCCCAGCACCGGCATTGACGTAATTACTAGTGAAACCACGAGGATTGCTTGAGTTCATTTGCAAGGTTTGCGTTCGGGATGTCCTCTCTCTCCCCGGTGAGAGCCAAACAGTGGCACTGCCCCCTAACAGAGCTGGCTAAAAAAGTCAGTATTGAAAAAAATCGTCTATTTCCTTCAAAATATTTCCTGCACTGTATTAACTCTTGCATGCTAGTTAGAGCAAAAATAAATCAGCAGAAGCTCCTTGCCAGGACAAGGTTGTGCACGTCAAGTCTCAGGCTGCAATTCAAACACCTATTGAAATAAAAAAAAGCTTGATGTTACACTGAGCTGCATTAAAGCCTGAGGAACAGATGCTGCTGTTTCAATTAAAAAACTTTTAGTCAGCTATAACTTTTGCTCCTTTTTTTTCTCTGTGGTGCCAGGCCAAGCCATGCAAGGAGAAAAGTTCCCTGGAAGGCTCTGATGGCATCATTTGCTCCTGGGAAGAAACACTCAGCTGCTGTTAGCAGGGAAGGCTCCTGAGCACTGTCTGGGCAGATGCTGCTGGCACAGAGAGGGATGGTGCCTGCTCAGGCTCTGCTCCTGCTGGCACCCAGCTGTGGCTGGCCTGTGCACGGCGTGGGAGTCATAGAATCATAGAATTGGAGAATGTTGGGGTTTGGAAGGGACCTCTAGAGATCATGGAGTCCAACCCCCCTGCCAGAGCAGGGTCACCCAGGGCAGCTCCACAGGAACGCGTCCATGCTGGTTTGAAAGTCTCCAGAGGAGACTCCACACCGTCTCTGGGCAGCCTGGGCCAGGGCTCCGGCACCCGCACAGGGAAGAAGTTTCTCGTCATGTTGAGGTGGAACTTCCTACGGTCTAACTTAAACCCATTATTTCTTGTTCTATTGCTGGGCACCACTGAAAAGAGATTGTCTCCTTCCTCTTGAAAGCCCGGTCCAGCCCATGGCCAGGGCCCCCACATCAAAAAACTGTTTTATCCCACACAGGTAACGTGCCCCGGGCCTGATAACATGTACCCAAGTCCTTCAGCCGGCACGATCGACCACACCAGCAGCAGGACAGAGCTGGGGAGAGGCTGTTATCGATGGCTTGAGAAGCCACAGGATGTAGAGAAACTCATTTGAGCACGAGATAAACAGTCGAGAAGGGGATTTACTGCGGGAGCATCTCTTGCCACGCCGGACACCCCATGCTGACAGCATCCCTCCTCTGTGGTTTCCCTGGAGAGTGCTGATTCAGATCCTCCTCTATCAGGTGTTTTTCATGCTGATCACTCACCCGACTTGTGCCCGCCAACAGCGCTATCAAACAGCTCCCACCTCAGGCTGGCACGCTGGGAGGGACATCTGCACCCTGCCAGCAAGTAGGCAAGGGTGTGGGGATTGGTGCGGACCCTCAGCTGGCATCTGGCTGTGCTGAACGTGCCCCTTGGAGCAGGATGTGGCCAGGTGGCCAGGAGCTGAAGCACAGGTCTGGGGCAGCCGTGCACTCACCAGCAAAACCCAGGATGAGGTGGGAATGGGCACAGCGCTTCCCAGGTTGCAGCCACGCCTGACTCCTCACTTGGTTGATGGATTTTTTCTTCACCTAAGGCTTTATCTTCTGCCATGCCACACTTGAGGGAGACCGCCAGACCCACTAATAGCCCCACTGGTGGGAACAAACCCCCTGCAGGGTGCACAGGAGGTCCCAGTGCTAGGGCAGGGTGTCCTGAAGGGTGATGAGTTGGCTCTGAGAGCTGCCACAGACCCTGCCAGCAGAAAGAGATGCTGGGGGGCTCCTCATGCAGCTGATCTCCCAGCGGTCTTGGACCTCGCTTGCCCAGCACAGTCGGGATCTGGGAATCTGAGCTGGGCTCATTTCTACCACTTGCATCCCAATGATTTTCGGTGAATCATTTACAGCCCAAGAAATAAATATTCTCTTGACTCTGTTTTTGAGTTCCCGAGGTCTGGTGCGGCTCAGCAGCCACAAGACAACACCCAGGTGAATTCCAAGCTCTGTAAAGGTCAAAGCTATATAAAAAAAAGGGAGGTTGCCTCTGAGAGGGCATCAGGTAGAGGTTTTTTTTAGTTTTTGTTGTTTGGTTTTTTTTTTGCAGAGGCTTGCTCTGTTTTCTACCTGTGTGTAGAAGTGGGTCATGTGAAATGTCCATGAGTGTGCCTGAGAGAAAAGGAAGGTCAGTGAATGTCTGAAACAATTTTGCTGCACTTAACAGCTGAGAAAGGATCACGCCGGAAGGTTTCTTTGGAAGTGGGGCCTGGGGAATAGACACAAAAAGCCTTTTTTTTCCTAAGCTGACTCCCTTGGCGGGTGGGTTGTTTACGGAGCCTGGATGCCAGAGCGCCTGGAAGGGATCCAGCTCTATTTTAGCCCTTCGTAAATGATTTAAACACCTCGTGCTGGGGGAGCATTCCCGTGGAAGCAGCAGGAAGAGGAAATTGAGGGAGGGGAGCACTTTGGCACAGTGTAACTTTTGGGGAGGGGCTGGATGTGCTCCTCCTGCTCCCATTAAGAGATGCTGCTGAGATGTGAACCCAGGGAGGCGTGTGCCCGGGACTAAGGACAGCTCGCCAGCAAGATTCTCCCAGGTGATGCTACTAAGGAGACCCTCTACTCCTTTATGCAGCCTTGCCTGCAAGGACCATCACCTGGCCAGGCCACAGAGCTGGGCTCCCCGTGCTGAGCCAACCCAAACACCCCTCAGGGTTGAGGATGGGAGCCCGACCTGCTGGCGGCTCAGGGCAGGGCTCCCTGCAGCAGCCAGACATGGCAGGG
>NW_009701670.1:3376-6909 GCF_000703405.1 Apaloderma vittatum
TCGAGGCTGTAGCGTAATAACTTGAGCCTCCCTCCCCCTTGAAGACCTGGCTGTCCCTTATTGATTAATGCAGGCTCATTCTTCTAAAAATGCGCTCTTAATTACCGTGCCTCGGGAAGCAGCGATGTCTCGCGGCAAAACCTCATTGATCTGAGCGCTGCTGCAGCCCCAGCAAAGCGGCAGAGCCTCGATGTCCACTGCCCAGAGACGGCTCCTTTCTGGAGGCAGGTTTCAGTCTGGTTTGGAGGATGAGTCAATTCCCAGCAGCTGGTTGACACTTGCCTTTTTCCAAGCATCACTTATTTTTGCTTCTTAACTTTCTGCGTATTCAACTGAGAGAAGGTAGCCCTGGGTGGTACCTGGACTTCTCTTCCAGTGGAACAAAGTAGAAGGAATAACATTCATTTTCCCTTTGCGTTTCTGTCCACAGGAAAAAGCGGAAAAGCTGTTCTGGTTCTGTATTATTTTCCTGACTTGCTCTTTTTCACAGGCAAGTACTTTGTAGGAAACATCACGCTTTTCCCTTATTCTCATGTCCCAGGGAAGCACCAAGCTTCCCCCACAAAGGAAGAGCACAAAGGGGAAGGGCCTGATGCTCAAGTGTGAGAACCCATAAATGCTGAAAATTAAAAAAAAAAGTGCAAATAGAATTGAAAATAGATTGACTTTTCTGGGGTCATTTCACCTCTCTACACTCAGCCTCCCACACTGAGGGGCAAGTGACTTGCCAGGTCCTGGAGATGGAGAAGAGGTTGCTCGAGGGCTCTGTGGTTCTCCTGTCCTCCCACCAGCACCGTGACCCCTCTGACAGGGGCCAGGCCTTTTGGGACAAATTAAAGAGAATAAGGTAAAAGTGACTGAGGCTGCTGTGCCTGTCTCCTTCCCCGGCCAGCATAACGAGTGGCAGCATGCTGGCCATCTGTCACCTGACAGACTGGTGGACTCCTCCTTCTCCTTCTCCTTCTCCTTCTCCTTCTCCTTCTCCTTCTCCTTCTCCTTCTCCTTCTCCTTCTCCTTCTCCTTCTCCTTCTCCTTCTCCTTCTCCTTCTCCTTCTCCTTCTCCTTCTCCTTCTCCTTCTCCTTCTCCTTCTCCTTCTCCTTCTCCTTCTCCTTCTCCTTCTCCTTCTCCTTCTCCTTCTCCTTCTCCTTCTCCTTCTCCTTCTCCTTCTCCTTCTCCTTCTCCTTCTCCTTCTTCTCCTCCTCCTCCTCCTCCTCCTCCTCCTCCTCCTCCTCCTCCTCCTCCTCCTCCTCCTTCTTTCTCCTTCTTTCTCCTCCTCCTCCTTCTTTCTCCTTCTTTCTCCTCCTCCTCCTTCTTTCTCCTTCTCCTTCTTTCTCCTCCTCCTCCTCCTCCGTTCTCTTTGGCTTCTGTATGTTCCTGTTCTGCATCTTACCGCAGCACTTGCTGCACCGTTGGGTTTCAGCATGAGACGTAACTGGGCGTGCAGGTGACAGCATCTTTCCTCCCCAGCCCGATGGCCCCTTGCTTTCCCCATCTCACATGAACATTGTGTGAGAAACAGGCTACGTTGCTGCTGTCACTTCAAGATGCACTTTGCTGCCCAGAAATGCAGATTTTTTTTCAAGGCTGAATCCTGTCTTTCACTGGTGACTGTGTGGCTTTGTTTTGTGCATTCAAAGTTCCTTCTGGATGGACTTTTACATGTAATTTCTTAATTCTTTGCCTGCGGAAGCAACAAAGGGACCATCCCTCCTTGGAGGGATTCAAGCCATGTCTTGATTTAATGCTCCTACAAGGAGGAGGATGACCTGGAGAAGCCAGGGCTCTGCCATCCCTGGTCCGCTCCCTGCTGTCACTGAGCTGTGACAGGACTGCGGGATGAGGGAAAGCCCAGGACGGAGCTCACCTCAGTACTCTGGAGGACACTGGGGAAGGTGAAAGAACACCAGGAGGTGCCGGCAAAAGTTGCACCGAGAATGCATCAGCGTCGTTGGCCAAGTTTCTGCAGGTTTTCCTGGGGTTGGGAGAAGGCAACACTCCAAGTCTCTGTTCCCCAAGCTGGTGATGCGACAGTTTTCACTGGAGTGACAGATTATGTTTTTTTCCCCCTAATGCAGGCCAAACAAAGTCATTTTCTCTCATTAGAGCTGCTGATACAGCTGGAAAAAGTGTGTTCGCTCTCTGAAAGCTCATCTGCTGCTCCAACGAAGGGCATTGTCCCTGTACCCCCAGCAGGTCTCTGGGTGAGTGGCTGCTCCAGCTTCAGCGCTCCTTGTCCCTCTGCCTGTGGCTGTTTGCACTGAAACTTGGAAAGAAAAAGACTCTGGGATGGAAAAAATCATCCTTAAAGGGTACAGTTGGACAAAATCCAGGCAGGACTTGGCAGACAGACCTAACAAAGGTTGTTCCTTTTGCTGACATTTTTGCTTCTGTGCTTTTGAGAGCCGCTCTGCACTGGTCATGTTCTGGTCGTCCAAGAGGTGACGCTGTCAACATGATAAATGGTTTTCCCTGGGCTTTCCTAAGTTTCCTTGTCTCTGGAGGTGTGGCTGTTGCAGAAGCAGGTGGCCTTGCACCTTATGGGGATGGCTGTTCCATCACCCCATCCCACTCCCTTGCCAGATCAGAGGTTTCTGGAGGACTTAGTGCACAGCGGATGCTGTCCATCCATCGCTGCGCCAGAACGACCCTAACACAGCTCGGATAGACCACCTGGTGGAAATGAGGTCCTGGGATGTTACTGCAAGCTCTGGTTATGGGCAGCCAGAGCAAACTGCTACTCAGCACGTCCGTGCTTTGCAGGCTGGCTCTTGGGTGCACATGAGGTTGTGTTTAACAAGGAACATGCTGGAAAACTGGAAAACATCTCCCTCTTGTGACTTCTTGCATTCAGGTCTTGCCAGGAGGATGAGCTAGCCCGTCTCTGCAAGGCTTGAGGAGTTCTGCAGAAGCACCTTCAATGCTGTGATGATTCCTGAGCTCCACTGCAGCAGGAGGGACGCCACGGCACCCCATGGTGACCAAGATCACCCCTCCAGGAAGCCCCCAGGTGCTGGGGCTGAAGGCAGACCAAAATGTCCTGCAGAGGAACGGCTGTAAGAGGAGGTTGGACCTGAGCCATCCCAAGCGTTTAAGCCCTTTTTGCACTGCTAAAAACACGCCTTTGTTTGGTTTATTTTAAGTGTAAGGCTGCTAGTTCGAGGCAAGAAAAAGCAGGTTGAAGATGGGAGATGAACCCGCTCTGAGGTGAGTTTGGAGAAGCCACCACCACAGCTCGTGTGGGACTGCTCTCGGCGTCTTCCCTCAGGCAGCACTGTGGCACCTCTTTCCCCGGCATTTCGGAGAGAACAGATTTGTGTTGCTTACCCAGATACAGAAACGATGCTCCCGCAGCCCACCCGCGAAGGTCTCTTGTTCCGTGCTCCCCTGGCCGGGTTCCTTCACTCAGGGGGAAACCAGAGCCCAAAGCTTCTCCCCTGTGGGGTGAGGAAGGGGCTGCTTGGAGCTGCTCATCCCGCAGGGCTGAGTGCACCTGGGGCGGGGGAGCAGAGCTGGTCAAACCACCGCCCCCCTC
>NW_009701671.1:0-16306 GCF_000703405.1 Apaloderma vittatum
GAATCCATGAGCTCATGCCATTTCTACGTTACCCTTTTTGACAGAACACTTTTCCCCCTCCAGGAGCGGTGAGGGATGTGTTTATGAGTGAGGATGGTTGTGCATGGCAGCAGAAAAATCTGAACTCACTCTGTCTCTGCTTTCCTAAACAAGAGCCTAAAAATATTGCCAGAATCACTCACTGCAAAACATAGAATACAGCTCCTTGGCCACATAAAAGCTGACTGGAACTATGCCTCTGTTCAAAACACTTTCAGATTTATAGGCCGTGTGGTGTTGGAAGGAAAAAGTAGGCTTTCAGGGATTATTGATTCTTTGTCTTATTCTGGACAAATACACCTGCAAGTAAAAAGAGGCTAGAAATGTATTTACTCATATGAGAAATCTGATCTGATAGGCAGTTGCAGAGCCAAACTCATCCTATGTGCTGTCTAATCTCTAGGAGATCTGGGTTGCAAATCAGACCCGTTGGTCAGTCCATAATCCAGCGAAGCCTCCCATAGAAAGTAAAAAAGATTGGATACAACTGTGGCAACACGTACTGATGCTTGGCCTGCACCGTGGTGATTTTTTTCAAGTTGGGTCCATGACTTGGAAACCCAATTTGTAATTCTATGCATGTCAATCCTGGTATGCATTGGGTCACCAGAGTCTTCAGCGACTCTGGGCTTTTGTGTGCCTTGCACCAGGGACTGGAGCTCTGCACGGCCAAAGGGCAGTGAGAGCAGAGCAGTGCCAAGATGGTTGTTGGAACTCTCCCTGCTTTTACTGGCATGATCCCTCTCACGATCTCCTGGCACACGTGTCGTGCAACTCGGTGTGTGTGGAGCTGTGCTGCTTCAGGTGCTGGCCTGCAGACTCTGGGCACTGCATAAATGAAGTCATGTTTCTAACCACTGAACCTGGATTGCTGTGTTAGGTCCTGGGCTGTTTGACCCAGATGCTATGATTAAACCAATCCATACCCCTTCCTAGCTTGGGTCTCTGCTGTTTCTGAGCTCCCTCCACTGTCGCATTATGCAGCAATGATAAGGGGAAGGAGACCAGCCGTTAGGAGGATCCCAGACCAGAAACCCAACTGACTGCAGAGAAATGTGCAGGACAGCCTGCTCCTGAAGTGCAGCTCCCTGGGAATGTTTCAGGTCATCAGTAGTTAACCTAAAGTAATTTTGCAATTTCTCTGGCTTAAGTGTGTCCCTGCGATGCCTGAGCAGCTTCCTGGACAGCCCTTTGCCCCACGTGGTGTTCAGCAATAGGGTTCTGCAGAGGATATGTATGTAGGCAGCCAGGATAAACCATCTCTTCCCCAGTGATACAGCCATAAATGGAAAAACCTGAAAGGAATGCAACAAATCTGTCCTAAATTTTGCTTGATGTTCTGGCTCTCTGAGACATCCTGGGTCTGTCTGCAAGGGTATGGTGAAGGTTTCCCTGCTCCGTGAACTGCTTTGAACAGTAACGTAGAAAGTGCCAGGGAGGATCACCCAGCAGGGAATGTTAGTATTAAGTGGAAAATTTTCAGGGGGCTTTTCAGCTCCTTGGCACAGTAATGTGATAAATCATCCATAAAGTTCTTTTCCAGCAGACATGGCTGTACAATGTGCGATGCATCTGACAGTAAACATCTGTTCAGGCTGCAGCAACAATGAGGTCTGTTTTTCCTATCATTGATTTACCTTCCTCATCTGATGGAGATGCAATTCCCCTGAATCTTCCCTTTGGCTTCCCTTTGGCTGCTGTGCTTCCCAGTTGAGCACACTCCATCCCGTACACCACGGCAGGGAAAGTGAGCAGACGGAGAGCTGCTGATGCCACCAGGCAGTGCTGGCACCAGGCTTCCAGCCTTGGGGGTTTTGAAGATTAAACTTCAGTTATGAGAGTTTAGCTTGACTTGAATTGGGTTGCAGATTGCATCCAAAAAAAGAACAGGACTTACCGTCTTCCTCCAGCTAGGGTAAGACTGTGATCTTGTCAGCCATACTTATTCTTATTGGACCTTATTAGACCTCTCAAAAGATGTTGATCTCATCACGTTTCCAAAATCTCATCTGAATTCCCATTGAAGTGTCTAAGCCTGATACCCAAGGCTCCAGATTAACTGCAGGCATAGTCCTTTGCATTAGCTTTTGGTCTTTGCTTAGTTTCCATACCAAGATGATGGTTTTGTGCTTTAGCTTTGATTTGTATCACTGCTGCTCTGAGGTTGCAAACGCTGAGTCTGGGGGAAGAAATTCAAACAAGCAAGTAAAAATCTGCTGTGCTGGTTAAATCCCACCCAGTGGGAAAGGAGCTCTTCCCACACCAGGTGTAGCCAGAAGGAGACTATGAAATACATGAGATTTGTCTTATTCACTTGCTTCATCTCCTTGTTAAAAAAGAATTAATTTGACTAAAAAAAATAATTCAGAAGTAAATCCTTAGCTCTGGAGATGAGTGAAGTGCACTAGAGGAGCCAATGTTGTGCCCTCTGACACTGATGGTTCCTTTAGCTTTGATTGCTGCTCATTATAAAAAAAAATATTTATGCTTTTTACATCAATAACGACAGAAATTATAGCAATGGATAAAAGTAAATAGTACATAAAGCATGTTACTTATAAATAACAATATCGAGAGTTAAAGAATCTAGAGAAATGCATGCCTCTGGGCAGAGACAGTGTTGTGAGGGCAAGGGAGTGATGCAGTCAAGGAGAAGCTGCAAATATGACACAAAAAACTGCCTCCAGCTCCTTGTGGGGCGTACCTGTAAGAGAACTCCTGCCACATGGAACTGAGAAATGCGAAAGGATGAGGAAAGACTCCTTCTAAATCTTTGCAGTTGCCGAAAAAGAAAAAAAAATCATGTGATCTGGCTGTGTAGCATTTGTTTGTCTTGGCAATCTTGTAGAGGATCCAAGAAAATGAATGGGTAGAGTTCTCCTCCCACCTACCCTGATGTACTGTGCTTTCTTGCAAAGCGCAAACGAAGTTGCGAGGGAGCAGTGTGGGAAAACTGCCGTGGGGAACAGGGTACTGAAGACGACAAAGGACTGGAGATAGCTGTGGGCTTGGCTGTTCAGAAGCGAGGGAGTTGTGTTCTGCTGATTTCCAGACGTGCTGTAGGAGGTAACCAGCTCCTCTGTCACAAGCGGCGTCTCTGAGGTACGCTACCAGAGCTCGCCACAGCAGCCTGCTCCTCGCCTGCTTCCTTTCAAGGGCCCTCAGCACGTTTTTGTAACACCATTCCTGTTTGATTAAAGAAACGAAGCAGGCCAAGATTTCAGAAGCCGAGTTTGACATACTCTGAAAATCGCTATATCTTCTCCCTGTCCGTTTCTCTGTGATCTTTGCTGCTTTGAATGCTTCCAAAAATAACTTGAAAGAGATGCATAGCTCGATTATTGCTGACACAAGTGGTTATTGATCTAATTGACTGCTTGGAAAGAAAGGACGATAGAGAAACCACTCTCTGCTATCCACATGTTTATACCTTCTTCCTGCCTTAATTTGCTTGAACTAATGGGGAAAGACATGATTCGTGGTATGGCAACAAAGAAAATCCTCTGCCTGCTTTAAAGTTTCACAAACCAGTCATTAAAAATACATAAAGCATTTGACTTTAAGAACACATTGCTAACTAAACCAGCTCATATTCTACAAAACACCCCCAAAGCAGCTCCTAATCCTGAGACTGATTTCAGCCAGAAACATCCCATAGAGCTGCCACGTCTGTTTTAAAGATTGATGCTATGGGTACTGTCTTGAGGTGATGTAGCTAGTTCCCTGGCTTTGACAATTTCTGTTTGTAGACTTTGATCAGATGTTGTGTAAAAGAATAGGTTTCTTATTGGCAGTTGTGATCTATTTTCCTTTTTGGTGTGGGGTGGATTTTTTGTTTAGTTGGGGTTTTTTTTTATTTCTTTTAAAAGGAATTTTTGTGCTCTTGCTGTGTCTCAGTCTTTACCATCTTTTTGCCATTACTGGACTGGTATAACAGGGCTGGGGGATCTTTTGTTGTAAGATTAAAAAGTGTGTATAAGATTTGTTTATTATGTTAACTTTTACTAAAGTGATCTCACCTTTCCAACATGAAACTTTCAAATATGGACTTGCCCTAAACTGATGGTTAGCTTTACAAATGTATAAAGTGGAATAAAAACTCATTTGCTTTAGAAAGAATTTGAGAAAGGATCACTAAGTATTTTCTCTGTATTAGAGAAAAACACGGTACAGAATAAATACATATATTCCAGGAGTAATACATTGCACATGTGATGAAAGGCTGCATTTAATTTGCTGTGAATTTACAGAAGTGTGAGTTTTAAGCATCAGTATGTGCTCTATACTCTGTCAACTTGTACAGATAAGCTTGTTTTTGTATACATATACATACTTAACATGTTAGACATATCTGGACATAAATATATTTCAAGTAGCAAAGCCGAGCAGCTAATCCAGCATTGTTCCCACACTGGGATTTGGAAATCTCTCTAGACTTGGGTTTGCTGTTCACCCCACCAAAAGAAGGTAGCACACGCTGCAGGTAGCTCAGCAGCAGCAAAAGTGGAGCTATGCCAGTGATCCACAGGGATGTGAAGGTGCTGATATGGTCAAGATGCTGTCTGCTTTCAGCAAGCTTTCAAAAATAGCTGGAAATTGTATGTATATATTACAAAAAAATAAAATTATACATTAAAACAATACTGTGGGGTTGGATTCATCATTCATTGCTACAAAACGCAATGGGAGGAGTAAAAAGCTAGGGACAGAACAAGCACTTGCAAATAATAAAAAGGATGCATATTTTTCCTGTTTCTCCACTCGTGCTGTTAGCCTGTTAGATGCAGCCAGTCGCTGACCACAGGCTGGATGTTCGACGCGTCACAGACAGCACAAAGCTAACATGGCATTATAGCTTCTGGACTACAGCCAGCTAAGTGAAATCATATCCCTTAGCACCCTCCAGGTACAACCCAAAGCTTCTTCAGAGTTGTCTCGCAAACACCTACAACCAGCTTAGTCTTCTTGCTGCTGTAAGATGGCAGAGACAGTTGGGCCTGGGGTACCCATGCTGGGTGACCTGCACGTGTCAGGGTTGCAAGCAGAGCAGAAGCTGAACCTATGTGAAAGCTTTGCAACATTGGTCCTTGGTGTCGATTTGGAGCTTCCTCTGTTATTTGGCCTGCCCGGGTATCAGTATAGTCATCAGGAGATCTATGTTGCAGGCAGTTACAGACATACTCTCTTCTCCCAGTACGACTACAGGAATATGCAAAGGTGTTTAGAATTAAATGCAGGTAGTAGCTGGATTCCAGAAGTTGAGCAGAGAGGTTCTGCAACCAGAAACCTAAATTTTGATTGTGCATCAGATTTTGTGGGAGTAATCTGGCCCTTTCCCTGGATATTGTGCCGTAGCTCACACAGGCATTGCAGCAATTAGATTTTGTTCATGTTTCAATGGATGAGCAGTTTTTACCATTATTTGTCTTCCATTCTGCATGAAACACTTTGTTGAATACATAGTAGCTTGAATTATGTTTATATATAATATTAAAGGATTTACATGCTGCAAATTGCATGCAAGCAGGTGATTGTGCTGTTGGGAACCTGGAACCACAGCACTCCTACACCCTGTGGCACATGCCTGTGATCCACAAAGCTGCCTTCTAAAAAAATCATGATTATGTTATTTACTTAACATCAATACTGCACATTTTGGGGAAATGTGGTCAGCTGAAGGAGGTATATATAAAGTACAACACAGGCTTACAGTTTTGGACTTCAGGGATCCATTGAGAGCCTTGATTAATTTGAGGTTTGTTTCTTTTTTTGTTTGTTTTCCCTGCAGCTGTTCAAAGCTATAAGTTTAGTTGTATTTTAACTATATGATAATTATATAGGACAGAAGTGAATGGAATCAGGTCTAATTATATTTACAAATATTTGTAAATAACAATAATGACTTCATGTCTATGTGTAAGATGTTATGTGTGAGATTAGATATGAACCCAAACCAGGAATCAGTTCCATAATAGCTTTTAATAAACAGAAACTTGAATAAAACAGGTTTTTAAAAAGTATAGAATAAAAGAAGAAATTATCTCTTCCCTACTAACCATTGGTATAAATCTCAAAATGGCTTGTTTTAAATTTATAAATTGCAGTCTTAACTCAATTGTCATATGGAAAAAACAGTTAAAGCACAGTTTGGTGTCTTACAGAATATAGGTATTAACCTTTTTCCTCTTTTACAGCGAAGACAAAAAGTACTTTCATTATGTTTCCAAAATGAATTATTAAAGGAGGCAGTGAGAAATCAAGTTACCACTAAAAGCTGGTTTTGTTACGATAGATCTTAATGTCATAACTTTGATCAAAACGTTTCACTACAAAACGTTTCACTATTTCCTAAAGAGGAACAGTTTAGAACCACCCTATGCTGGGTCATGACCAAAGCCTAATCTAGTTTTATTTGATTATTCAGCTGAGATACCTGTTGAGTGTAAATGATCAGCAGAAGCTATGGAAGTGTTTTCAAGCTGCTGTTAGGGTCTGACTTCTGTTGAGGTTTTTGTGTCAATGAATTTAATTCTACAGTTATTTAATACTGCCGTTGCAGTTCTATTCTTTTAGCCTACAAGGTAGAGACTAGGATTGATTTGACTTTCGAGGTCTAGATTGAAAACAAACAGCCGAGGAGAGCATATCTGAGGATGGAGTGTGGTTATTTTGTGAGGCTCACAGCGTGGTCAAGAGAGCGTCCTGTTAACTCTGCAGCTGTGAGGATACTGAGAAATAAACTCAGTGGACATATTGTTGGGTATAAACCTGAGGATTTTAAAATTCTTTCTTTTTCGATTTGGCATCTGAATATAAGGGGAAACACCCACTACTTTGGCTGCAGTCATTTTTACATAGTGTCATCTATTCAGAATGAAGGAAAACATCCTGCAGACCAAGTCTGTCAGAGGCATATTCTTGGATTTGGTTTAACAAAAATGGATCCAAGATCAGTTGCAACTTCTCTGTCAGGTGTGGAGTCAATAACCACTTCTTGTGCTTTGTGGTTTCTAGCCACCAAGCAGCATCAGCATTCCTCCTGACTTTCTTCAAAAGTCTGCCTGCCCTGCAGATCTAAACTACATCTGTGCACAGCATCTGATGGGATTTCTGCCCCTGTCTGTGACCTTTACATTGAGATTAATTTCTATTTCTAATGCAGAGGAAAATTAATACAACACATTCTCTGGTAGCTAAATTGTTTCTGAGCTTATGGACTTGGAAATGTAGGAAAATTTGTGGCTGTGATAGTCACCACATGTACAGCAGGATATACAGAATAGAGCATCTGTCGAAGGAAATTTAAACTTAAGTTCTGCTTAGGAAGGTGTGCATATAAAAATAACTCCTCAGCAGCGGTTATTTATTTTGATAATGAATCTTAGTTATGAGTTATGCAATAAAAAATACCTCTCTGAAAATAGAGGAAGGTGCTTTTCATAACAAACCTTCAGTAAAGAATATGTTAAGCTCTTGTGGTGCTGCGTTTCAAGGGAGGACAAGTATATTTGTAGGGGCAAAGGAAGGTGTTGTGATACCCAGTCAGCCCAGTACAGTGCTAAACATTTTGCACACTGATTTTAAAAAACAAATAAACTGCCAGAGGTAGCAATGCATTTATGGTTTCAAAGACCAGGGCACAGATGAATCTTAAATTGTTATGAACAACAGGTTTCTTAGCTTATGGAACTCAAAAATGTGTTTGTTATGTTAGTTTCTGAAAAGAAGACACAATTTTTAAATTTTTTGTTGTCGTGGTTGAGGTTAGACAATCTATATTTTCCTCATTCTAGTTCTATGAAAGCTCAGTCCCTGTTCAGTACCCTCTTCCTGAGGAGCCGGAGCCTTGACATGACCACATCCCAGTCCACATAGGCACCTTCCAGGTGACGAGTCACTTCCGATCCCGATGGGTAGCTTTGGCGACCGTGGAGCACGCGCCAGTTATCAAACGTCACTATGTCTCCTATAAAGAGATTGCACAAAGTTTAATATTTGGTATGTTATAGTTGATTCCTTCACACAGATGATGTGAAGGTAGATTTATATCAAAGGTTAGGGAGCAATAATTTCAATTCGCTCAGCTGGAGACAGCCAGTCACAGCAAAGACGGTGATTTTATTTTAGCTGGTCATTCTCAACCAGAGAGGGAAGGTCCCTTTCAATCTCTGCTTCTGTTCTTGTATAACCACTTGTATAACCAGTTAAAAAGTTGAGTGGTAGGAGAGTCCACACTGAGCAAAACAGGCTTTGAGGGCAACTACAGCAAGTCCTCAGGAAGGATAAAAAGGATGAAAGCCATGAGGATGATTTTTATTTGATCAGACTGGTACTATTTGTACTATCCTGCATTACTGTGCCTATTAAGAGAATTTTAGGAGAACAAAGTCAAGCCATTGAAAGTTAGGAAATCACATAATTAAAGCTAGCATGCCATTTAAAATTTTGTCCCTTGTGTGTCGCCATTATGATAAATCTCTAATTAAACAACCTTAGAGTCTTTCTTTCCTTCTCCCCCTCCCCTCTACAACCCTTTTGGTACATTAATTGATGGGATGGATGGTGATAATGTAATGTGAGGTACTTCGTTTTACCATCTATTATGTGATCTTATAAATTATTTTATTGCATGTTCCCAGTAGAGGGAGATTAATTTCCTCATAGACATTTTAAAGACACTAGCATTATAGTACGTGAGGCAGTCAGATACACTAATGAATTCACTTTTGTAACATCTCTTGAGGGATGAGGGACTATTCATATCTTTATTTTATAGCTGGGGAATGAAAGAAGGGAGATTAAGGCCAAAGCAGTTAAATATATGCACGGACTGACTTTTAAAGAGTAAAGGGCATTTTTGCAGCATGTTTTATGTTCCAAACACAGCTGTATACAACTCCAGCTGAAGTTTAGAGCACTTAGCACTTCTGCAAATCTGCCTCCAGATGTCTTGCACAGGCCACCCAGAAAGAGCAGCACAGCAGCAGTGGCCTCAGAAACCCACCCAGCATCACACTGGCGTTCGGTGCCTGAGCAAGGACAATGACTGAATTCCCCTGTTCAGCTTCATTCAGCATTAAGCACATTGTGCATCTGTATCTTCTACTGGATGTTCTGCTGCTGGGAAGGTGCCCCACAAACAAATTCAAGCGTCATGAAGCCAGACATATTATTTGGCGTAACGCCTGTACTCTGCATCAAATGAAGCAGAGGAAAAAGTACGTGACTATCTGTCGTTCAACGAATAGACACTGAACTGGGATAGCACAGCAGTCTTACACATGATATGTCCCGTCTGTGGTGCTATCGATATGACATGTTACAATTTCCTTTATGCTATGGGGTTATGATGTGCTACAAAGATAGATTGGACTAAACAATAGATAGACTCTATCCCCTATGCCCTTTTTTTACCTCTTTTTCTTTCTTTATAGTGTAATAACATCAAAAGAAATCTGTGAGGTGAATGTAAGGAAGCAGTATGAAATAAAATTGGTGATAGAAGGACTGAAATTTCCTCTCAGTACCAGTGCTTCAAGTGTTTTGCCTGTTAGGAAAAACATGTGAAAAATCATCATGAGGAGAAGCCACTTACTGACCTGGTTTCAGCTTGTAAGTAAACTTGTGTTCTGCACTGTTTAATAAATCATCAAATTCCTTTAGAGCTGCATAAAAGGGCCTCACTTTTTCAGCTGGTATGTCAAACACAGTGTCTCTTGTTGCATTATTATAATTAATGCGAACTGCTTGGCCTCTGGAATCGACACTATGGAATAGAGAAGGAAAGGAACAGGCATGTATTATGTTGTTACTGAAATATTTTAAGATGGTGAAACAACAACTGAATTCTCCTGCTGGAATTTCAGTATGTTCCTATAGATGGATTGGAAAAGGGATTATCAGGAGAAAGTGTAGACACTTAATTTGCTCAAAAATCTATATTCTATACTCTTTTAATTGTAGAATAATACACTTTTAACATGTATGAACATTTTCATTTGGTCTTTTTACAGTATATAGTTCTTAATCTAAACGCTTCAAATTATGACCTCTCTTTGACATGATACAGATATACGTCAGCTGGAATTTAGTAACAGATCTAGCTGCTGTTAACCTGTGTCTGGTGCTCCAATTGCCACCACTTCTTGCCAGTCTGTGGCGAAACCAAATAAGGAAAACTATGCTGTGGTGGTACAAAGCACAGAACATGTTACACACAGGCAAAAACCCCTCTAACAAACAAACTCAAAAAATCCACAAAACTAACTACAGACCAAGTTAAACCAGTGTTTCCCCACACGGTGGCAGGAGCAGACCTCCTCCTACTTACATGGGATTCTATTTTTGTGTTGTTGAAACTACTCACTCTATAATCCTTTGTTTACATTGCACAGCAAAATCACAGTAGTCGACCCCAACATCTGTATAGTCTACAGCAGTAGAGGACAGGATCTGATATGCCTCAGGATTTTGTTTTTTCAGCTTGTTGGATACATGAAATCCATCTACAACTTCACTTTCACCTCCTGCAGCTGTTTGCTTTATACAGTGGAGAAACTGAACCTGGAATGAATTAACATCTCATTACAAAAAGAATTAGCTTGCATACTTATCAGTTCATTGGTATCAGTTCCCTCATATCTGGGGTTATGGTGTTTTTTTTTGTTGTTTTGGGGTTGTTTGGTTTGGTTTTAGTGAAAGACACAGTTCCCATTACTGCAGCTTCACAGCACTGCCACCACTATCACAAAGGCAGAAGATTAAAGTAGCGTGTTCATAAAATCCATCCCATCTGGGGTATCTTCTAATGCTTGCAGCCTGTGAGTCAACTGCAGAGCCCTGGTCTTGCTTCTTTCATTTGAGTCCCTCTTTTGTGGCAGTCATAATGTTAAATGCATTGCAGTCTTATCTCAACCAGGCGGATTAGCTTTCTCCTGCAGAAACAAAACCTGCTCTGAGTTATTTGCTCACCGAGGGGAAAGGTGGCTGTCATAGACAGCAACAGGCCCAGTGTCTCTGTGATGAAGTGAGATTAAGATAGTTTCATTTCACTTCACAGTGAAATTGCCAAGGTGTGAGATGGAGCAGAAAAGCCTAAACTGGGCTCTCAGAGTAAAGCTGAGCTGCTGACACGGGCGTAAAACTCCCCGTGGATTTGGAGAGTCCAGCATGACACAAAGTGCAACTGTTCATCTCAGCCAAACAACACAAAATAAACGTCATAGCAATAGTAACTGCAGTCACCTATCCCTTCCATGAAGGTGAATTATTTCTGAGACTGCAAGGAGGAAAAAAACACAAAACCACACACAAAACCACAAACCAGGAGGAGAAAGAGGAGCAGAGGACAAGGTTTGTCCCAGAATCAACTCACCAGCTGGGCCCACAGACCTTGATGATGGTCATGCAGGAGGAAACTTAAATACTCAGCAGTGCAGAAAGGGTGTAAACTAGTTTATTCATTTGGTGAAGAGCTTTGCGCCCTCCTTTTGGCCAACAAGCTGTGAGGGGGACTCTGGGCTTCCACTTAAGGGGGCATGAGGCAACAAACTCTTTTCTTTTGTGGCCACAGCCACCCTTGCGTAGGGTGAGCCCAGCCTGGCACTGCTGAGGGCTGCGGACACCTTCCTCAGGGTAAACAACCCTGGAACCGTTCAAAGGGAGAATTTAGTTCAAATGAGAATTTAGCTTTATATTCTAGAGAGTTAATGTTTCTGCTAGATCTAATCATCAGTTGTTTGGGTTTCTTTCTAATCAGCGTATCTCCTGGAAAAATAGTTGCCAGATCAAAACGTAGGAAATCTTAAAGCTATTTTTATGGGACAGTTTTGAAACTAAACATCCATTTAAAAATATTTCTTTAAATGTTTGTAATAAATAGGTCTTAAGAATTCAAATATTGTATAATTAGATAAGACAACTGCACATTCAGGACAATGTTCAAAAATAACTCAATCTAATACTTTTTTTTCCTTACAAGCAGTTTTAAATGAAAAATGCTACACTCTTCAAATGTTTCACAGCAGAGTGTGAGCTTTGGCACAGACAGGGCAGTGAGCTGTCACACCTGCTCTCTGTTCATGAAGCCCTTTTCCATCCTTGCTCCATATTAATGAACATTATCTAAATGATTTTAAAATGTGATGTTGGCATGAAATATTTGGTACTTATTTGTGGATAAATCACATTGGCTTTTTGTTTAATTGTAGAAACAACTGATAGAAAGTATTTCACAACATTAGAAGGGGAAGTTTCATAGATGCAAACTTTTCCAGGGTTATCTTTGTTCTTTGTACCTGTTCTCTGGTGAATTATGCGGATTAGAGTTTCATATGACAGGGATTAGGTGAAAACATATTTTCTCTGGTCGTTTTCTAGCTTTACAGAATGCCTCTTTTTTGGTTTATTATGAAAGGGAAATAAGTATCTAACTTAATTCAGAGAAAACAGAACATAACATTCTGGTGAACTATGCGGGTTAGTTTCATGTGACAGGGATTAGGTGAAAACATATTTTCTGTGGTCGTTTTCTAGCTTTACAGAATGCCTCTTTTTTGGTTTATTATGAAAGCGAAATAAGTATCTAACTTAATTCAGAGAAAACAGAACATAACATCTTAATCATATCTCTTCTAATACATTCCCCTCCTGAGGTGAACAGATAAGTCCTAAAATGTCACCACTTGAGTACAGCATTTAGCCCTAACTTTTTTAATGTAACAAAAGCAGTATCAAAACCACATATAGACCCTAATGTTTTCTCATATGGTAATATTCTCAATATCTTGTGAATTTAATTTAAAAAATGTGGGATACGTAAGAGGCTTGTTATGCAGAACTTACATTATGTATATATTGCATAGCCACGTATTTATAGATCATTATATGCAGATCAATATATAATTATTTTTATATTGCTCTTCTAAGACAAAATTCAAAGTCACTGAATGCTAACCTTATGTTGTGCAATAAGAATGTTTCCCTTTCCCCATAAGAATGTTTCCCTTTCCCCTTTTGTGTTTTGAAAAAGTCTGTATATTCACCTTACCCCAGGTGGATGCTGCAGAACAGGGTAATCAGTGTGAAAACATAGCTTCCCGGTTGTATAAGCAACATTATTAGCATCTGCTTTGTCTTGCACTTGCCAGGTTGGTCTTTGTAATGAAAGGGAAAAGCGAAAACACATTAAAACAGCCTGCCAGTACCCACTGGAACTGTGAAATTACAGTACGAAAAAGTCATTCCATCTTTGAATGTAAAAACGTTGCAAAATTATAAGGAAATGATGATCTAGCAGTGTCCCCCCAGCACAGCAAAAAGGCTCATTTCAGCCTTCCTAGATTCAATCTAGAAACTTCAGTGTCCTGAGCGACGTCAGGCTCTGGTGTCCTGTCTAGAAGAGCAATGGCTTTCCAGAGGCAGCACTTGCTGAATGCAAAGATCAGCCGAAGACACTAACCAAGAGGTATCTGCTGGGGTAAATTACCATCTTACTACTGAGAGAGTCAAAGTTGGCCCATTTCTTTTTATCAAACTTCCATTTTACTCTGCTAGGTGCAGCACATTGCTAATGAAATTTGAAATTGTTAAAGGCTATGTAACTTTCCTCAAAAAATATTTTTAAAGCTTTTTGTTCTTAGAAAATACAGAGTAGCCTTTGCAGGGTGATCGTTCCTGTAAATTGAAAACTTGCAGCTAAAGGAAAATGTCTTGATGAAAGACTTTGTAACTTCTCCTTCTCTGAGGCTCTTTCTGAGGACTACCCCCATTTATTGACTGGAGACAGTCCTCAGCGGATTCACGTTATATATCCAGGCATTTGTCTGGAGAAATGTAGGTCGCCATACTCAGTCCATGTCATCACAGGAGCATAAGTGAGTTAAAAGAAAATCTGAAGCTTGTATTCCCCATTTGAAATACTGTAGAACAAATACAGTATGTTTCATATGATGTGTGTCTAGCATTAGTTCTTAATAACGGTTTCAAAAGAAAATAGGCTAAAGAACATGCAGACCAAAATGATTTTTGTATATGGCATATACACACTTTTATTCTAAGAGTGGCATTTAGTATAGAAACTATGCAAAATGCCAAAACTAAATTTCTGAAATCTTGAACATTTGCAGATGTGTATAACTACCTAGGAGAAATAATTTTTATTACTTGGTACAGCACATACTCATCAGTGCATGAATTCAGTATGCAAGTATGATAATTTTGTCCACACTTTCGTAGTTCCCAATTTTACAGCCAAAAGCCAACCTGTTCTATCATCCTTGTCATTAGTGTTGAAGGTAGCTGGATTCACTATATCTTTAATTTAAAAGTCTCCAGTGTCACTTGATAGTTCTACAACAATTTAACATATTTTAATTGACCCATTTACATGCAAGCTATACAACTGCTGGAATGGTAGTATTTTATAAAATCATTTTGCCAAAGCGGTCAGTGCTTTTTTGCTGTTACGCTTTGCAAGGGGAGCTGGTCCCCGTGAGCTTTCCTTCCACACAAGGAGCTTGGTCAAAACTCAAGTTACTGACTCAAAGTTGGTGATTCTAGCAGGGAGCTCAGCCCTGAATGCGAAAAAATCAACCTTACTTTGTCCAAGTCTCAACAGAGCTGAAGTATCAACTCAGTTGTGGGGAGGGTGCTGGAGAAGTAAAGGAAGAAAATGAAAGAAGAAAACGTGGGTAATGTCAGTGGAATCTTGGCCCTGGGGAAGAGCAAAGTGGGGTGGAATGGTTTGTGGTTTAGTAATTAGGGTCAGATTCCAACATCAGTTGCTCAGGCTGTTGGACAAAGGAGGAAATTTGGCACCAGGCAGGTGTAGCAATTTTTCACATTAAGTGGCAATGGGGGCTCGGTCTCCCTGAGCAGAAAACCAGCCTGTCTGTTACATCCTCAGTAGTGCAAAACCCTGCACTAGGAACTGAAGCTGTGCTTGAATCGTCTGGCCTTGCACTCTGTTAACAATCTAAGTCTTGTTCCTAAGAGATTTGGGACCCGTGTCCTCTTGCAGCTGAAGCCCACAGGGAGGTGCAGCTAGTTTGGCTGTTTTGGTGGGGCCTGAAGGAAGCCCTTGGTGCCACCCCAAGCCCTGGACAAGGCTTCAGAGCAGGGGAGGAGCACAAAGTCGAGGGCATGCGAAGCAAGAAAAATCAATTGTAGTGTGAAGGAGACCTTGTTAAGGGAGCTGTGCCTCTGTAATGTAAAGAAAAAGGTTAATTTAGAAGGGTGGAACCACTTGATGTTACATGGCTGATACAGAGAATGTTTCCACTTTTTACAGTAATGACATTTTAGGTAGCGTGTACCAAACAGACATCTAGACAAGGAAAAAGGCTTTTGTTTTCCCATGTGTCAGGTTTATATTTTTTGCTGTTACATTTCAGTTTAAAACTTGTGGCCCTTTGAGGTGATGTTTTATTTGGCAAGTCTGCCAATTGCAAATTTATCCTTTTATTTATAGTATTTGGTAGGCCTTGTATTGGGCTGCTAGTGAAATAGCAAGGGAATTACCCAAAGCTATTATTTTATTACAGTTGTAAAAGCCACCTCACAATTGCAGTAAGAAATGAGTGACTGATTTAGAGGTGCAGAGATGGACTGTAAAATGCTGCTGTAAGTCTTTTGTTAAGACTGAAAACTCCATGGAGTTTCTGCTACTGTGAGAAATATGCGTGAGCAGCGAGACCAGGCACTATAACTACAGCTGAAAATGAAACAGGTTAAATTAGGAGAAAAGATACTATAGGGAAGGAAGTCTTTTCTTCTCTGTAACATTTTTAGGCTGAGTTCCAGCTATACACGGTAAAGAACTAAGAAATTTGTTCCTTATACAACACCCTCTCTCAAAATATCCAAAAATAAGCCCAAAGACTTCATGTGATGAATTACACATTTAATAAGCACTGGGTTATTAAGCTGTTTGAGTTCAGTTCTCTATTTTCTGATACGTTTAGCATGTTACCACTTCATACACATCCATATTAAAACATTTGAAACTACGCTGGTTAGCTCAGTCAGGGTGGCGTCCCTGGCGGCAGGGAGGCTGGATTAAAATGATCTCTAAGGTCCCTTCCAGCTTAGGCCATTCTGTGATTCTATATCTAGTGTTAAGAGCACGAAAGCTACTTTTGTAACTCAATTTTTTAAAAAAAATACTTTATGGATAATTTCCTAAACTACTACATGTAACAATACAAAGTTTATGCACAATCCTGCTTGTATTTTCCCGATTTGTTTATTTGCCTAATAGGTGCTTGGG
>NW_009701672.1:0-104607 GCF_000703405.1 Apaloderma vittatum
ATAAAAATGTTTAGATTATATTATAATCAATTTATAAATATTAATTATTTTATATATATGTATGTATGCAATGAAATAATAAATATCTTCAACTTAGGACAATTATTTCTCTGAAGTTTAAGGAATTTTTACTTTCCAGTTGAACGATAAGAACAAAGCCAACTTGGATTTTTTTACAGAGTCATTTGGGAAGGAAATGGGGAAAAAAATGTATCCAGGCAACAGCACTTCAATGATTTTATAGCTTCTTAGGTCCGCTTGCTCAATGTGAAACCATTTCTGAGTGGAAAAGAACATCATATATAAACAGCTTGGTTTGCCTGCTCTTCATTTATCTGTACGCCTGGTAGATGGAAGAGTTAATACACAACTAACAGTAAGGAAGTCAGCAGCTAGCTAACTTGTGCCTGTATCCTTAGAGGCATACACATCAAGCTGTGCTGGCAGCAGTGTCAAGTGCTAAGGATAGACGGGCACTGGCGCTTTTACTTGAATGCAAATACTGAGCCACTGGCTTTCAAATGGCAGGAGTGAGTGTAAAAACCATCCTGCCTTTTCTAAGGATCAGCTTCTGGGGAAAAAAAATGTGCAAGAACCTGCTGTTCTTGCTCTGCTGGGGTAGTGAAGACCTGGGGACTGACTGCCTTCCCTGAGCCCGTATGTGATAACCTGGTCTTCTGGGAGGGAGGGAGGGTTGCAGGGCGGTTGCTCTCCTTCCCCAGAAAGAGGCTTAGAGGGCTGGGGACAGGGAGGTAATGCACCACAGACCATGACAGTTAATGAGGTTATTTGGGCTGAGTGAAACACCTGGGAAATTCCTGGAGGGAGGAAGAATTTGGGGAAAAGTAAGGTTCATCGGGACGTTTCAGACTGGGCATGGCAGCCCTTCCCCAAAGGGAGTAAGGGACAGCCTGGGGCTTATCAGAGGTGCTTCCCAAGAGCTGTCAGTACCAGCTTCTCTGTCAGCCAAGTGGAACTTGTCTCAACCCTGATGAGGCTGCTTCTGTTTTAACAATATACTGAGCTCTAGAGCAAGAGCTGTCACAGCTTACAGGGTTCTATACGTTGCTTCAGATAAACCATTCTCTTGTAATGTGTCTGACTCCTGTGAACCATGCAGAGCTGTGAGGGAGATCTGAGATCACCAGTGATAATCTCACAGGACAACGATTTAGTCTTAAAGCTAATTAAAGCTTAGCAGAAGAGAGAGAGCAAAGCTGACCTGCTGTTCCTGGTGAGGAACTAATGAGCTCTATTCTGTATAACTGGAGCTTATGGAGATCAAACCTTGCAAATAATGAATTGCAATAGAGAACCTGAGAAATAGCAGACTGTTAAATCACTGTCTCAGGACTTTCCTGCCAAATAGGCACCTCAGCTTGAAAGCCCTCCATAATTGATTAAAGTGTTTTGCTCAGTGCTGTGTTAGAGACTGTAAAAAAGCAAATAGTTCTTCCAGAAAACAAAGCAGAATTTAAAGCCTCTTCAGAGTTGAGAATCTAGTGTCACTGTTATCTAAGTCAGAAAGTTTTAGTAAGGTGAGAACAAGGACTCGTATTTTCCTGAAGCAAAATTCTGTTTGGCATAAAGAAAAGAGGATTTAAGACTAAAAGTCTGCAGTATAAGGAAACAAAAAAAAACCTTGTCTGTCTTGGCTTTTATGCTGCCAGCTGTCGCAGTGGTCCTCTGTAGGCAGAGAACTTTCTGCACATAATCATAGAATCATAGAATGGCATAGGCTGGAAGGGACCTTAGAGATCGTCTAGTATATTGTGATCATGAAGTTATTTTTATTTTGCAGATAATGGTAGGAGAAAATTTGACTTGTGCTTTCATTTTCCTGGTTAAAGAAAGCACAGTCGTTCTAATTCTTAGACTTCTGGAAAAGCAATATGAAATAATATAAACTATGGAAAGGGAAAAAAATGGAAAATTAGTCCTATAAGTTGAACCTATACTGGCATGTTTGAAGAGTTGTCTTCAGGAAAGTTGTGTTAAAATGGTGATTTTGGATTCTATGAAGCAACAGGTGGACATATAGCAAACCAACTAATGCAACTGAGGATAACATAAGGTCTGCGAATATGCTTCTAGATGATTTATTAAGGTCAGTCATTAAGTGACCTGTCTGAAGGTAGTTAAATAACTCAGCCCTGATAATGAGGTTGATGGAGTTTGATCTGTAAGTCACCATCTTGTATCAAAATTAATTTTGTGGATGGAGTTAAAGGGAATGATGCTTTTGGTCGGCTGCAAAGCATTGTGCTGTTCTGCTTACCTGGACTCAGAGAAATGCTAAAACAAAACTGACCACATATAGGGAATTAATTAAACTTCTAATTTCCAGGGGTCGTGCTGTGAACACAGTGAGATAGCAGCTTATAAACAAGCTTCTGCTGTCACCAGTCTGGACGTATCTAGGCTGTCACAGGGATTTATCCCTTCAAAAAAAGCAATCTTTGTAACAGTTTATCTGAGTTTTCTATTAAAAAAGAACAAAGTGCTATTTCTAACAGGTCTGTTTGATAGCATCCTTGGGATTGTGTGTTCTGGTGTGTCAAAAATGTAAGAATTCAATGCAGGGTTTTGCCAGGAGTATGTTAGAAACAGAATCTAGCAGTATAATTTCCTGTTCCATTTGCTATTCATGACATGGATTTGTTTGTGTGATATATTAATGTATGGTTATATCAATACCCTTATTCAACACTTACAGAACGAGAGCACTTTTCAAGTTACGTTTCCTGTGGGCCAGTTTCATAAACTAAAATTGCTTGCTAATGAAGTTAGCTTTTTATGTTTTGTTTGGGTTTGTGGTTTTCTTTTTTTCAGCAATACTGTTTATAGATTCAAGACTTCTTTGATATTCAAATGGATTGGTATTGTCAGGAAGCATATTTTAATATTTTGTTTACACTGCAGAATTCAGAATATATTGTTCTCTTTTGCATTTTCCACTTTCTATTATTTCTGCCTGTTGAGAGAATTGACCCTGGCTGAGTTAACTGGTTCTTTCCAACACAATATAGAATTTAAAATACTCCAAAAACTATAATGGAGTTGTGAGATTTCAAGTATGTCATGGAAAGTAATATGGATAAGGATTTTTGTACTACTACCTTTGGTTTGGCATTTTTTCAGTTTTACTTAAAAGCTGTGTGATGCTCTCTTCATTTGGGAGAATGTATATTCTAATGAGAAGCTATTGACCAGCAATGTATTACGCTACCTGTTTAATTGCTGATTGCAACAAAAACAAAAAACACTAAAAGGGAAAGATCAGAGGAATGATGATGCGCAGAGGAACTCCTGTAACCTAATGTCAAGTACACTGAATCAGGGACTTGGCATAAAAACCCCCCAAAAAATGAAAGACCATCAGAAGTGAATTGCTGGACTATTGTATTTAGTGAAAAAGCTAACATGATTTAAGGAAAAAAAACGCTCACCCCACTAACTACATGATGGACATTCTCCTTGTGGTTTGAAATGACAGTAGAAAAACCCTGTATTTTTCTCGGAGAACTCCTGCACAACTTAGTCCATTATCAGTCTATGTCCCTTCAAAAGATACAGACGTTTCTCTGACCCAGAGATTTCCCATCCACTGCATGCAATAATAACAAGTATGAGCAAAATTACTCCTCTTGCAGGAAGTTTGTGAAACAATAGATACCTCTTTCACCTAAGAAGTCAGAAAAAAATAAAATTTTAACTTGTATTTCTTGGAAGCAATATTATTGGCAACTTTACCAACAGTTTGAAAATTGTAAATGACATTATAGACTTGAGAAGTATTGTAGAATTGTCCCTGAACCTGGCTTGAGACATTTCTTAGGAAACTGACAAACACAATGCTTAACCTGAGTTTTTTAGCATCTGAAGAGAAAGAAGAGGATATTAGAGTGAACTGACTGTTTTCTCCAGAAGTGGGGCTAAAGTGCATTTATGATCCATGGTGGAGGAAGAAAGGAGAAAGGGAGAAAGTAACAATAAATCCCACAAAAAGATGTATATCCTTTGTTTCATTCTGCAACTAGGAGTTTAACCTGTCCCATTTCTTGGTCATCTCTAGCTCCCTGAGCGGTTTGTCGCTTTTGTACCTTCAAGATAATTTCCTGCTTTTCTGTTCCTTTCTCTTTTCCTCTCTCTCTTTTTTCCTTTTTTCCCCCTCTCTTCCCCTCTTTTCTTTTATTCCTCTCTCCCTGTTTCTTTTTCTTTTTTCCTCTGTCCCTGTTTTTTCCTTTTCCTTTTCCTTTTCCTTTTCCTTTTCCTTTTCCTTTTCCTTTTCCTTTTCCTTTTCCTTTTCCTTTTCCTTTTCCTTTTCCTTTTCCTTTTCCTTTTCCTTTTCCTTTTCCTTTTCCTTTTCCTTTTCCTTTTCCTTTTCCTTTTCCTTTTCCTTTTCCTTTTCCTTTTCCCTCTTCTTTCTTTTTTCTTTGTTTTTCTTTTTTCTTTTTTCTTTTTTCTTTTTATTTATCATTCTTTTTCTTTTTCTTCTTCTTCTTTTCTTTTTTCTTCCTCTTCCTTTTTCTTTACCCTCTCCACATCTCTCCCCCCGCCTCCTCCTTCCCCCCTCCTATTCCTTCCTGTCTGGCAAATGAGGTATTAGTAACAGTGACATGAAAATCTTTATACCTTTGGGCCTTCATATCACAAAGCCTCTGCTACATCAAGGGCACCGAGAGTATTAATCAGCACATGTGAATTCTATGTAATATCATGTGGTTTATAGCACTAGATAACGACTGCCAACAGTTTTTCCTTCTAAGCTAATGCACTTCAGCCATTCTGGGACCCTTCCTAGACAGACATTATTAACTCTATATAATGATTTCATTATGTAAACAGGTTGTTTCTAAAAGTAAGCTAGAAACAAAACACATCTTCCTTTGTAGGGTTAAACAGGATGTGAAATTAAGCACTGAAGTGAAAGTTTTCGTTTATAAAGTCTGCAGATTATCTTTACAGGATGATATTTAAGCTTCTGCTGCTGGTTTTAATTTTTGTTTTATAGCTACTCTCTAAAAAGTCTTTATATAGCCCTTACAAAGTTCTAAAAAACCATTTCATTTTAGTTGTGTTAGATGTTAGCAGCATGATGAACTTGACATAAATCAGTGGTATGTCCAAGAAGTAAAAAACCCCACCACCATCTGCAAGGAGGAGAGAGCTGTGTCCTGGTCATGAAACACAGCTCAAAGATAGCATTCACTGAGTCATAGCTCTACCACAGTTCATATAGCTAATGTAGGTGAAGCTAAACTGTGTACACAGATAACCTCTTACAATATTTCAAATGAAGCATCAGCTCAGCTCACATACGAGTACAGCACCTTCCAAAACGAAGCTGAAGCGTGGTTCATCCTGACAAATGTAGTAGCAGTCAACATATTTCTAATAGCTGTATCAGACAATAGAATAGTATGTTCTGTGTCTTTAAAATAACCAATGCAGAACTTCACATAATGGTGGTTTTGTCCAAGAAAATAAGATGTTTTCTATCATCATCTTGACTATCATAGTTATGAGATATCTCTGTTGTCAATAGTAACTGGCTAAATTGACAACAGCAATGATATGCTGTTGCCCTTATCATATGATGCCCTTATGTGATTTAAAGTTTAATCATCACAGTTATTTTAAGGAAGTCTCTGTAACCCAATTTCCTGGTAATGTTACCCCTGTAAGGAAGGGAAAAAAGTATCTATTCCCAAAGTGAAAAGAAGAGAAAACCTTCTACTAAGGCTTTATAAGAGAAATCATTTTATAAAAAAATAAGAATTAAGACTATATATTGCGAATACATATTGAATATATTTTTCATCTCCAAAGGTAAACAGGGATCCCAAATAAAGGAAGAAACATGCTATAATTACATACATGTTTCCAGAGAAGAGGAGTATTATTCCCCTTTCTCTGAAAAACTAATATACTGACAGGTGAAATAATGTGCACAAAGCAGTGTTAGTGCAATGCAGCACTGGTGACTGGCTGAGACTTAAGACAGGTACTCATACTTATCACTGTCACGTTACAGTAGCTTTCCTGAGTTTCCACAATGTGTACATTATATATATAAAGCAAACAACTGTGATGACATAATATAGCTGACTAAGTCTGCTGGTTACCATATATGTTTGTTGCCTCATGTATGTGTAAGAGATTCAGACATAACATTTAATATATATGTTTGCATGTTAATTTATTATTCCTTTTCTGTGAAAATTCTATTGAGTTCTGATTTGTTAAAAAGCATTCTCTTCTGTTTCTTTGCAACTCCATATTTAATGCGAATCAGGTATAAATGTTATCAAGCCACGAAGCCAAACCATCTGAGGCTTTCAGTGCATCTTTTTCTTCCATCTCATCAGAATAGCAATTTTATGTGCAGGAGCTTCAGTGTTTGTGATTTCTGTTTCTTTAGTGTCACTCCTGCTGCACACAGATTGTTACTAGAGGTATAGTTAGCAAAATATTTCAATAACAGGGATCACTGGCAGACAGCTTTATCTTTTTTAACAGATATTTAAAGGAGCAAGACCTGTGAGAGGTTGGAAAAAAAAGCATCTGCAATACAGAAAAGCTACGCTCTGAAGAAGGGCAGTGCAAGCCGTAACGGCTGAGAAAAGCACTGGGTAACATGCGGGCAGTAAAAAAGCTGCAGTGGGAACTCAGTGGGAAGAGTAGAGTTCAACAGCCATTGGACCTTAGATTATTATTTTACTATAGTCTAGTGGTACATTGTGGCCAGATGAATTAGCTGCCTATAGCTGAAAATTTTGGGGCCTGGACAGGGCTGAATGTCAAATAAACTTACAGTTCCTGCTATCTTTCATTTTTTACAGAGACACCATTTTAAAGCTCACTGTGCCTCCTAGTTGGAGTAAGAGGAGATCGGGCAGCAATTTCTTCGAGAGTAAGGACAGTGGTGCACAAAAAAACATGCCAGGACCCATTTTGTATCAGGGCTGGGACTATTCCAAGATGCTTCAAAAGTTATTCACAGAGATTGAGCCTTTTGTTCTTTCTTTCCTTCCTTTTCCTTGCATCCTGTTATTTTTGTTCATGGCATTAGATAAAATCTCTCTTGTGACTTGTGGCTTATCTGACATCTTTCTAAACAAAACTAACAAAGAGGCGTGGCTGACATGATAATGAGTTGGACAATCTAGTAATAAATGCTACTTTTGTGGGAAACAAGAGCAAGATTGTTTGTATAAGTCTGAGTTAGGATACCTCAGAAAATGCCCCTCAAATCGGGGGGAGAAAGTCATGTCAGGATGGATATATGGCTGACACAATAGCTGAGACTTCCCTGTCTTTAACTGCTGTTGAGAGTTCTTGCTGAAAAACAGAACCAAGGCATGGTGTAGATAGTGGCTTTAAACCTTTCTACTGCTATATTAGTAGAATATTTCTTTTTTGAGAGAGAAATTTTTTTAAAGGCTAAAATTGTACGACTGTAATTAAAAAATGAAGAAAATTTTGAATGAAGACACATTTTATTTCTGAGCTGCTGCAATAAACTTATCTCTATGTGGATTTCCGTGCAGTAATGGTTATTAAAGACATTGTACAAATGTCTAATCTTACCAGGAGCGATTGAGGGAGCTGGGTCTGTTCAGTTTGACGAAGAGGAGGCTGAGGGGGTATCTCATCACGCTCTACAATTACTTGAAAGGACATTGTAGAGAGGTTGGGGCTGGTCTCTTCTCACAGGTAATTAGGGATAGAACCAGGGGGAATGGTTGCAAGTTGCAACAGGGCAGGTTTAGGCTGGACGTTAGGAGGAAATTCTTCATGGGAAGAGTGGTCCGACACTGGAATAGACTGCCTAGGGAGGTGGCTGAGTCGCCATCCCTGGATGTGTTCAAGTGTCGTTTAGATGTGGTGTTGGGTGATATGGTTTAGGGCTGAACTTGTAGTGTGGGGTCTTTTCCAACCTGAATTGTTCTATGATTCTTTGTGATGACTACTGTTTCCACTCCTAATTTAGGCCTAACACAGGAGTGGGGATTTTTTTGTATATGAAATTGCTGAGAGGAAGATTTTAGAAATAAATAATGTGTTCATCGCTTTGCTCGAATAAGTGTGTTTGTATGACTTAGTGACCCTTCTTGGCATGAATTCACCATTTCTTCAAATAATTAGTGTGGTTTTATTCAACAGGCATCACTATCAGAGAGTACAACTTTTTAAAAGTTTGGGGGTTATCTGAGTGTGCACAGTTTTGGATCCCAACACACTCTTTTTGGGTTTTTTGCAATACATACTCAACAGTTTATGAATCAGTACAAGATGATGTACTGTGGCTCTGATGCTTTATATTAACCTATGGTGGTTGATAATTATCAGTCTTGAAGCCAGCAGATTTCTTTTTGTGCATGTATTTTTAGATGACACTTCTGTAGCTCTGCACTGCAGTTTTGGCCTAGTGATGCTCTGCTATCTTAAAAGCTTTTCTTCTCTAAATGTTTCATTTGAGCCAAGCTAATTTAGGAAACCTGTGCCACTGGCATTGATACTGAAATTGGCCTAATGCGAATGTCAGCTTAATGAGCCTGAAGACAAGAACTTAGATCTGGTTTTGCACACATTATGTGCATGTAGCAGCTGCTCACCTGTCAGGAAATACCTTATATACAAATCAGTGAGATTTGAATGTCAGCTGCATTGCAGCAGAAAGCAATTAAAAGTTAGTTTAGCAATGACCCATACAGTGAAAATATTATCCTAGATCTCTTTAATTAATTTTTTAATGCAAAAATGGTGGTAAATTTGTCCAGTCTAAGAACGTATTTATGTATTTGCACACTTTATTTTTAGATGCAGATATAAACCAAAGGAAAGTCCTGAGCAATTGCTACAGCAATAAGTAATAATTCTGTCTCGTGTTGTATAAAATGCTATATGGTTTGGTATACTGCATTTCTGTGCATAATGTTCATCTGGAATCGTTACTGGGAATGGAGTCTGGAGCTTAAATATAAATCTGTGGTATGTTTTCTACAACAATCACCATGCTCTTCATCAAGCGTATCCATCTGTGATGACAGGTTTTACCACACGTAACCACAAACTGCTGTTGCCTTCACAGTTACAAGTTAATTGCATTGGTCAAAGTTTTGTTTCCTTAGGGGAAAATCTTCTTCTGTTCCCTTAATAGTAACTGATGTAATTGATTTAGGAATGCAGATATATTGCTTATGATTTTCAAATGCAAATTTCACTTGTAAGTTTCTAATGTAAGTTTTAGAGTATCCTGATATTCTGCAGGATAATGTGGGCATTTGCTTTCTTTTTTTTTCAACCTCCTTCCCCCCAGCTATTTAGCCACTGGATTTTCCGCAGAAATAAACTGTGCTTGTAGTAATTTTGCAGTAATGTTCGCTTTTAGTTCAGATGTTCCCAATTTGCTTTTTCTGCTGAAAGATTCTTAAGCTACTCTGAGCTTTCTTCTGATGGCATTGCATCCTAGTCTTGTTTTAAGCAGAGATCATGTAACACATCCAATCTGTTAGGGTGTACAAAATTGGTAGTTAGCCATATCTGCCTTACATATACTAATGTTTCCACTGCTTAGTTAGTGCAAAAGTTTTCTATTTTACAGAACTTTCAGTCTCCTAGGAACAGGGTTGTAGTCCATAAACACATCTAGAGGCAGAGAAAAAGGACATGAGATGTTCATTATGGCGTGAATTGGTATACTCTTCCCCGAGTAAAAAAACTGGCTGGATGGCTGGGCGCAAAAGATTATCAAGCATTGGAACAGGCTGCCCAGGGAAGTGGTAGATTCACCATCCCTCAAGATATTTAAAGACATGCAGATGTGGAGCTTAGGTACATGGTTTAGTCGTGGTCATGCCATTGCTAGGTCAACAGTTGAGCTTGATCTTAAAGGTCTTTTCCAACCTAAATGATTCTATGATTCTGTAATAAAAAGCTGCGTTTTCCTTATCAGTAAACTAATTTTTTAAGTTATAAATGTCTAGGTTCTTCTCATAAACCTTAAAATAATCCTTAAAATACTTTTTCCTTGAGTCCTTGAGTTTCTTATGTTAACAAAAAAATAACTGGAGGTGATAATATTTCTCATGGTTTGAGCCTATGCAACCAGCAACAAAGAACCACACAGCTGCTCACTCTTGCCTGACTCCCGCCTGTTTGTGATGGGGAGGAGAAAAGATGATAAAAAGCTCAAGCACTGTGATTAAAGACAGGGAGGGAGGGAGGGCTCACTCACCAGTTATGTTCATGGGCAAAAAGCAGAGTAGACTTGGGTAGAAAACAATTTAATTTAAACAGTGAAACCACCACCAATTTATCAATCAGATCAGAGCAGGATAGTGAGAAAAATAAACACAACTAAATATTAAAAACACCTTCCCCCCACCCCTCCCTTCTTCCAGGCCTCAGCTCTACTCCTGATTCTCTACCTCCTCCCTGCCAGAGGTGCAGGGGATGGGTTTTGCGGTCTGTCCATTATGCGTTGTCCATGCTGCTCCTTCCTCCTCACGGAAAGGAGTTCTCACAGTCTTCACATTGGGATGTGGTTTTACTGTCATGGGAGACCGTTCCTCCATGAACTGCTCTTACATGAGTGTTTCCCACGGTGTTACAGCCCTCCACAGACTGCTCTAGCCCACAGGCTGCAGTCCTCCCAGCGAGGGACTGCTGCAGTGTGGACTTCTCTCAGAGTCACTGCATGCTTTGGGTGCAGTCCCTTGCTCCAGCGTGGAGTCCTGCATGGGCTGCAGAATGGATCCTTTGCCACCATTAATCTTCTCAGGCTACAGGGCCTCATCCTGCCACCTCACCACAGCTTTCAGCAAAATCTCTGCTCTGGTGCCCCTCTCTCCCTCCTTCCTCACAGACCTTTGTGACCACGTGGTTGCCCCTCTCACCTACCCATCCTCTCTAAAAACAAAGAACTCCCCAATGCAAAAGAACTTGCCCAACAGCTTTTCCCCTCTTAACATATGTTGAGCCCAGAGACACTGGTTGGCTCGGCATTGGCTGGAGGTGGGTCTGACTTTTAGCTGGGGGAACCTCCGGAAGCTTCCCACAGGAGCCAGCCCTGTAGTCCTCCCCACCTCCAAAGTTCTGTCAGACATAAACCCAAATCAACATTGTACTAACAGTTTCAGAAATACCAGCTCAAAAGGGAACAGCTTGGTTAGATATTTTGAAAGAGACATGTTTAAAGAAAAGTCAACCTTCCAATGGTTTTGCATTTTATTAGTATTTAATCAGCTATTGTTTGATGGAATATAATACAATCAGTATTTAACAACTTTAGTGCAATAGTCTACAGTTAAAGTCTTAGTCTCTTTGCTTTAAGCGACATTTTAATAGCCTACTAAGAACACATAAAGGCTTTGCTTGCTTGTCGCAAAACACTGAACAGAATGGTTCTGTTTAGCTCAAACCAGGACATTGGTCTAGGGAGCCTTTTACAAAAACACCTCCTTTATGGCTAGAAGTACCCTGGCTCCAGCAGACCTTCAGATGCTGGCAGTATCGTGCTGCCAGTTGGAACACTACTTCCAGTCTGCTATGCAAAGCCAGGGGAACTTGCCTACAGCTGGACTCGCAACACAGTCCGCAAAGGTCACACTTGAGCAATTTAACACCTCTTTTTTATGATAAGACATAGTAAGGACAACTTAAACTTGAAGATGATCACTGGAATTTATAAAAGTGATAGCACAGTGGCATGATGAATCACAGCTACTGTTGGACATGGAAGGTGGGAAAGAAGGAATGAGGGAAAATATAGCTGCACATTTTGATCCTCTAAATTAAATGCAAATGTGGAAGGTCAAAAATTATTTACACAAAATACAATGCTGGTAAGCACCACAACAATATGCCACCAGTTTCCTAGGTGAATTATCCATAATACTTAGCTCTGCAGGACAATAGCGTTATAGCATCCAAAAAAAAAAAAGAATTTTTATTCCTTCTCCTTCAGAAGAAAGAACTATTTGTGTCTTGGGCTTGTATATTGCCAACAATAATTTGGTGTGGAATTTGCCACATAGTTGTTCATCATGTAGTCATGTTCTAATACAGGTATTAAAATACATATGAGCACAGATGAAGATGTTTTCTTTAAATAATAAAAAATATAAATACATACAATGTACATATGACAATGTAGGCATGTAAATGCTAGTGTTTCTCTCTTTCACCATCATCTAGTGGCAATGCAAATCCAAGGATTCTAGTGGTTGAAAAGTATCTAGAACTGAAGCTAGGAAGTGTGGAGATAGAGAAGTCATACTGGCTTTTGCAATATCTCGTACTTGTTATGCTGAATATGTCATTCACTTTCATGTTGTGTAAACTGTTGGACAATAAAGAAGCCACGTTGTGAATATGCATGAACCTGTGAATAACGTTTTCTCTGTGTCCCAGTTCCTTAGATACTGTGTGAAATGATAATACCCAAAAGAAAAAAAAAATCTTCTCCTTAACATATGCATGAGCTGTGATTGGATCTACAAATCGGTCATATTCTGCCTTCTGATTGTGATCTGGTAATCTCATATACTAGCCATAATATACCAACATAAGCATGAACATAAGCATGAACGCTAAACATGAGCTACAGAAAGAGAAGATTTTTGACATACAAATTCAGCAGCACTTTTCCAGAGCCAAAAGAGTTCCACACAGAAGTGACACTGTGAAAATAAGCTTGGTATACACAATTTGACAAATTAGGGCAGGTTAAAAAAAAAGTATGGTATATATACTAGTAGTGCTCTCAAGACTTACTGTCCACATCTTACTTTTCAAGCCTTAAGTCCTCCATTACCAATATGTGAGATATGACATGGTGGGCCGGGAATCCTAACTGTGTTAGGACTTTCAAAAGAGCCACATAGGAAAGCAAGATGTGGCCTTAGCAGTGGTAGGGAAACAGAAGCCTGGAGAAGACTGCCTTCCAGCACCACAGAAATGTTCAGTAAGACAACCAGTACTGCCACTATGCTTCTGGAAGGGGCAGTCTGTAGTGGAAGGATTAGGAAAACCAAGGCCAGCAGCATCTCTTTTTAAAGATGCTGAAAATACAGAGGCCAAAGTCTTCTTTCTAAGGGAAGAAAGGCTACCCTGAGTTATTCACCATCCCCTGCGCTTCATCAAGAACATGAGGCAATGTCTAGTGGTGGAGCTGTCAAAAAAAATCGTCACAAACTCTTGTGACCTGGTGGCTACCCAACCATTTGCTTTCATTTCCTATCACATACCACACTAGAATATGTTCATGCATCAGTTCCATCACAAGCCACCCCAACTTCACATTTTTACAATTTCAGCATCAGTACAACTGGAGTCCTTTGCTGAGATATCCTGGAAGTGCACTCCACTCTCATGACTGATGACCTATTTTACTTAGCAGAAAGTGGGGGGGGATGAAAAGCCTTTGCTGCTCTACAGTTTCCATTTCATTCTCAAGCTTATCTTACCGCAGCACAGCCACTCTGAGGGATAATTCTACTTGAAATTACTGAGGAAATTGAAGAAAGAATTACTGTGCTTAATGGAAAAGAGCTTGTAATTTGCTCTTATAACAAACATTGTACTTATCTTTAGGAGTAGCTGATAAGTTTCTAATTCTTATTTGCTGTATAACATTCTTTTGTGAAGACAGGGTTTTCCAGTTCACTTTTCCTTTAACATATGAAGTTGCTCTGTCAAACAGAGCAAAATTATGGAATGAATGGTTTGAACTGCAAATGAGTGTTTCTTTCTCTTGTACTATGGAGGTATCAGTGGAAAAAAAGAGCAGTTTAAAATAAGGACATTATGCCCTGAATAGCTTATCAACAATAAATTTTACATTCAACATAAAATTTGAGGCTGGAAAAATAAATCAGCAGTTAAAAGTTCTAATTCTGCTGTCCTGACACAGGAAAAAATCCTGTTTAAAATTCAGAGACATTTTACCTCTAAAAGACTGCAGGACTGGGACCAGATGCAGCAAGCCATACAAAGTGACAAAGCTAGCCATCTCTTGAGATGAGGCTGATAGTGTTTCTATGTCACTGTCCTTTGTGTAAAGAGTAATAGCCACCTTATCCTCAACTTTTTTGTCTCCTGTGCACTTGAGTTTTAAATCTGCCTGAGTAAAGCCAAGACTATTTTTTATGCAAATTATACGTCGTGATACTAGTTCCATATGTCAAGGTTATAGTCCAAAAGGAGAGATTAAGATCATCCAATTCACAGGAGATATTTGTGGGAACAGAACAGCACGTATTTAAGTAGGCTGCTCTCAGCTTTTTCAACAAAAAAATCTATGCCACGTCAGAACTGTTTTCAGCATCATGGAAGTTAAGAAATTTTCTGTTATCTTCAAAAGATGTGCAGAGCAAGAAAATCATGTTTTTCCTCATGTGATGAAATTATACCTTACAGAGTTTCTAAGTATGTTGCGTTTTTAACAGACCCTATGAAAGATACCTTGCTCTGGAGGCCGGTGACAAGTTGGTTTGCCAACCCTTTTTCTATCACAATATTGACAGTGCTAAATCAACAGTTAATATGTGCAGGTTACAAAGTAAGATGAGTACAAGATAACATGAAAAATGCAGAATGTGTGAATCTCTCCATCAAAAGGCACCAAGCCTGGTTTGCTTTACTGTGGCATCAGTGAGGTTCAGATTCCCACTTAAAAAAATGTACCAGAAAGAGCTACAATAACTAAATACACAAGAGAAAAACAATTTGTTTGCACAGCAAAAATGCCAAAGAAAATTCTTCATGATCTGTGAGCTTAATTATATAGTATTTCTCAATTTAATTACCCATTAAAAATCCGTGCATCTATAGCTCTTCCATTCATCTATAATTCAGCCGTACTTACTCAGGCAGAGGCATTTTGTCACACATTACAGAGTTTGCTGCTGCAAAGACACAGCAAATCTTCCTTTCTTTTATATATAACTATAAGCTCTAAAGACATATTTTGATTGCACTGTAATAAGATGTTTGAATTGCTTCATGGTAGCCTGCTGCAAGTAAAACACAGGTTTTACTTTCAAATCATCAGCTTTTACAAAGGATAAAATAAGTGCCAGTTATTCACAGAAGAATGATAATTTTTCCATTACTTCCATCAGTCTTTCTAATGGAGAAAATAGTAAGGGTTTTCAGACAAGTTTCACTGCTTGTGGAGATTTTAGACAAATACATCAGTGCAGTGCACGGGATTGCTGGGTTTTACCCCAGGTGGTATGTGCAAAATTTTTTAAGGACTAAGTCAGCAAGTGAAACCTCGGTGTCTAGACATTCCGTTCTCATGCTTTATCTTGAATTCTATATGCCTAATTGCCTCATGAAAATACTTTGACTAACAGAGCCAACAAAACTTGCTGATGTTAAGGTTGTTGACAGAGCTGAAAAATTGTGATTAGTATCAGACGTGGCTTGTTTGACACCACTGAGGCACATGGGCATGTCCATACTGCATAATGCAGCCCCACATCAAAGATACTCTGCTACCTCTGGGAAAGCTGCCTTATCAACAAAAGCATAACACAGTGCTGTGGAGAGCAGGTAACCTCAGCTTTTTGGGGAATTTGTAGGTGTGGTCCAGTAGGCGTTGAAAGAAGGCAAAGGAGTACAGCAAGCCTGACAGGCCTTGAAGGGCAGCCACCTCTTAGCACAAGTATGGTGTCCGTGCTCAGAGCAGGCATACACATCGACCTGATCAGTTTATCTAAACAGGGCACTCACAGCTGAGCTTCAGTGCTGGACACAGGAGATGGCCATGATGAGAAGCTACAAAGAAGAAGCATGAACCTTGTCTGGGCATGCAGGGATACGGCTGGAAATCTTGAAAGCTAAGATGGAGCCATAACTGGCAAGGGGCACCAGGAGATGCAGGAAGAGCTGCTATTACTGATTAAAAGAATAAACAAAACAAATGGAGACTTGATGGGGTAGGAGTTACTGCAAGAGCATCCAATAAGGCCAAGATATTTGGTGCATTCACTGCCTTGTTGTTCACTAGCAATGTCTTCTATCCTTTATGCCATTGTTCAAAGAGGAGAGTTGCTACTGGAGTGCAACAGGACTAAGTTAGGGCTCTCTTGAAAAAATGTGATTCCTGTAAATCCATGTGATTAGATGGGCTGCATGCATGGCTTCTAATCAAACTGGCCAATTTCTTAGCAGAGATGCTTTCTATCACGTTAGAAAGGTCATGAATGTGCTTCAGCACCTCAGTGGGTTTCTTGTAGTGAGAGGCCCAAAAACGAACACATGACTTGGCATATAGGTCATGCTTAGTCAATGAGACACCTCACTGGAAAAAAGCTATAAAACCAGTGACATAACAGAGACTCATCCACAGAGGAGCAGAAGTAGTGTGTGAAGCTGCCTATTAGAGTACAGCATCAGTTTTAATACAGTTTTCTTGTTTGCTTGCTGTCTAGAAGGCTGTGAGGATAAATGAGTTTAAAGTATTTTTTAAACTATGTAAATGTGGGGCACCATCATAAGCAGGTAACAGTGAAAAATCTGTGCTCCTCAGACTCTCAGTAACTTGCAGGTGGTACTGTGACAGATCCTAGGAGCTTCTGCCTGTCACTGAATGTTTTGTGCAGATCGGTCTAAGATCGTTTCTAGATTAGACAGTGCTTTAAGACAGCTCAAGACTAGCAAAGTATGTTTATATATTTCATGCTAACCACCTCCAGGTATAATTTCTGCTTGAATGAGGCCTTTGGAAACTAATTCAAACACAGGATTTTAAAGAAAGAAACAAAAGTGTAGAAGATTTAGGATTTCTCGAGAATTACTTTTTACTTCAGACTGAGTACACTGCTAAGCCACTTGCAAAGCAGAGTAAGGCAGTGAAATATTTAGTAGCATGTATGTCTCTGTTTCTTTTACAACCAGCTACATATCTGAAGGCTGTGAAAGAATACAGAGCCCAACTTATTCTTTCCCCACCATGAAAAAACTGCTTGGGTATAATGAGCGTGTTAGTGGCATAGTCATTGGCACAATGAACAGTAACTCTGAAGACATGAGTAGTTAGGTTCATTCATTAATTACATCAAGAGGCTACTGTTATATTTTTATTTGGGATTGTGACATTTGAATTTAGACATTTAAAAATCTTTCTTGGTCTGCATTTTTCAGTAGTTTTAGCTTTTACACCACCACATAATAACTTGTGGTAAATTTCACATTGAATATAAACCTTCTGCTAAATTTAATTAGCAGATTGACATTAAAAAATCATACATGCTTTAATATCCCATAAAGACTGCAACACAGCTGCATCCTAAAATTCAAGACAAATTTTAATACTTGCCAGTATGGGAGATATGGGGAGGAGTGATGGAAGAAAAAGTGTTATTTTATCCTATAGTGTAAGGTTATTGTCTTTCAAAACATTTTTGTGGGGGTTATTTGAAATAGAAAAGAAATCCTGCACATTTAAAAGCTTTATTTCATGTCTACCTTACATCTCTTTTGGTGCAGTACGTGGATACATTTTAATTAAATCCTGTACCTCTGGGACAGAACTTGGCACAAAACAGATTACCACCTGGCAACACGATCTAAATGTTTTTCAAGATAAAAGGAGATGGGTTTTTCACTGACAGGGACAGCCTAGAGCATGTGTGGTAAAATGGAAGCTTGTTCATGTATGTTACACCAACCAAAGATCATACTCTGTTTTCCTTGCTTTTTTCACGGATCTTCTCCCCTCCTGCAAGGCAGTACTCTTTTGCAGGTAGCAGGTAGCAACCTTCATGTGTTTTACAGAAGCTGGAAAGTCCCTGTGCATGTGACATAGCCTGTGTAGCATGCCTTATGTCAGCTGTGGCTGTGGATGTGCAGGCAAGGCAGGGTCTGAGGGAGCGAGCCACGAGGGCTGCCTTTTCCCAATTTGTCAAAACACAGATGTGATCTTTCTAAATGGGTTGAGACACGTTTAAACCATTGCACTGTATCTGTACTTGACATGAATATGCAGCTCTCTTTCTAAAAAAGACACTCATAGGATAACCCTCCACTCGCATTAATGTGCTGAAAGAATCAGGTGGGGTGTCAGTGCCAAGTAGCATATTCCCATACATACATGTCTGCACTCTAAGCTGCGAATAATAGCTTTATAAAACTGAACTTATTCATTGCAACAGTTTGTTCTCATATAATGTTAAACTTACAGGGGCTATAACCTGGCAAAGAGCAGCAACTGAATTTGTATTTTGAAAGGTACATTTAACTTTTCTGTGAAACTTCAGGTGTGTATATAATTTGATTCACAATATGTCAGACCTTCAACTGCTGTAAAAGACTGAATGACTGTAAAAGACTGTAAATATCTTGAGATAGTCAAAGGTGTAAATGGTTAAAATTTTTGAGCTTGTCATGGACCTTTTTACTAAGCCTAACATTCTTTTTTGTTATATTTTCATCTACACTCCATCATGCAAGCCAATTGTGAGGTAACATTAGCAAAAAATGCCTGTGATCTCTCAAAAGTCCCTATATCCCTCCCAGTAGTAAGGTAATGCTTTGTGTGTCCTAGCAAAAGATTTTTATTTCCCTTTGTCGCTGGAGCCTCCTTAGAGCAAAAATATTGCAAAAAACAGCTAGAACCATAGACAGATATTATGACTGTATCTAAAGCAGAGTTTGTTGTGTTGATTCATGGTGTATTACGATCAGTCTTGACAGTGGTCATGAGTCAGTTAGTGGTATCATTGCTGTAGTATAATTTGTTTCCAGGAGGATGTCATGGTCATTTTCCTTATTTCTTTCTACCTCTTAGAATTTCCAAGTATTAGAAAGCAGCAGACTCGGCTCTGGTTTTGCTTAATGCTAGTATGTTTGTGTAACTGCTCAGACCTCAGGGATGCTGCTGCTGAACTGCAGTAATGTTCAGGTCACAGCTGAATCTTGTTCATTTATGCAGCTTTTGTTTCCTTAAAACTTAAAATGGCCTTTCTCACCGGTAGTTGTTCCACAGAGTGGTGAAAGGAGGAAAATTATCATCTTCAGATTTAAATATTAATCCCCTAGGGCTGTGGCTATGCATTCATTTTGGTAGGGAGAGGCTGCTCCTCCTCCCTACCAGAGACTGACAAAATCCCTTTGCTGACCTTGCTGCAGCTGCAGAAGGAAAGATGCATCTGCTCTGGGTCATTGAGCTGTGCAGCGTGCTTATACCCAGGACGGTGTCAGGCTAAGTGGTGCGGTCCATCGTTTTCTTCTTTAGTCTGGACATGTTTCATCCACTCCTCACTCATCCAGTCCCCTTCCTCTTCTCCTTCTTTATTGGTGCATGTCTCAGAAGCACAAAAAGGCACACCAACGCTTTGGTTGAGGGTATCACCCCAGCAATACCCAGAGTTTGTTCTTGTCTGAATATTACTCCTGTACTGTAGTGCTCTCTTGCCTCTGATAATGAGCCAGTGCTTTGGCACTTACTGCTTTTAACACTGTATGTGACACAGTACATGAATTTAAGGAAAGGGAATTCAGCATAATGTGTGTAGTGCTCATGTGAAAAAATGAAAGCTTAAAGCAGATCTCTGCAATTTCTAAACGAGCTGCTATCATACTGAAAGTGGTGGATGGCTTTGAGTTGCTTTGTACGTAGTTAATAAATTACCAACACTGCCAACAGCATAAGAAATATACAAATAGTTTGGACAGGCATGTTACTGGGCTGTACAGACCGCAACATTTTAGACATTGTGGCAATAGCAACACCAGAAATAAAATGTACATCAGTACCAGCAACAACTTAGAGACATGCTCTCCCTCACAAACTCCCTTTAATGTCTTGTCTTTGGCAGCTAACAATTAATTCACTGACAGATTCCAGAAGATGCACTTCCAAATGTAGAAGGGACGAGTTCACAATAGCGCAGTTTGTACACCCATTACATCCATGAATCATATGTAAGCCATATTTTGTTCTCTTGGCCGGTAGCATCTTCTCAATGTTTCCAGCATTCTCCCATTTCCAGATGCTAAGGACTAAGCTGACTTTCACCCAGCAAAAGGCATGTAGACTGGTGTTCATTATGCAGGGTTATAAAAAATGCCTTAAATGAGATTTAATTGCTGTAAATGTCTCATGCTATTATTTTGTCCTTTTTTTCTTTATTTTTGGCATGAGTGTGCCCTATTTATTTCTGCTAAACTTTAATTCATTCCTGTACAGAGAAAAAGAAATTACAACACCCCCAAAGCTTTAATACTCTTTAAAAATTAGTTGTTTGCCTAACAAAGTAGTAGAGTCTGCTTTATCCATCAATGGTACATCATTGCATCACTGCTTGTATAATGCTGATCAGATATTGGGACTCCATGTTTTGTGGGGGTCTTAGCAAGTTGTAGACTGTGCCCTAACACTCTTCACCTGCTATGCCTGCCTAGTGTTTTTCCAAAGATGATATTCAGTCTATGTAAACTGGATCAGTAGCCAAGACTAAACACTGCTCCTTCATCAGGAGTGAATGTGAACACTGCCTCCCAGCTGGCAGCTTAAACCGCTGCTGCAGGAAACACGTTTTTGTGGTGACATGAAGTAGGTGAGATCGAGCATTCTGGGGACACAGTTTAACAAACCATGGGACAGTTTAAGCTACCTGTCACCAGTACCCAGATTGGAACTGCCATGTGGTGAGGTACGCATGTGCCAAATGAAGCAGTGGGAAGGAAGAGATAATTGATTAATGTAGAAGCTATGTGAATGGAGCAAGCATGTGTTAATGTATGTAGTTGAGATAAGACCAGCCATGATCCATAAGCATGGTGTGAATCCCAAGAATGCCACAATAAGCCAAAAAAAAAAGCGTTACAGTATGCTAAAAATGTTTTCTCACCATATTTTGCCCTTGTCAGCTCCCTGCAAAGAGCAGACACACAACTTTGGGAAAAACATGCAAAATTTCCCTGTGCTGTTGCAGTTAGCAGTTGTTTTTCACCAGTTTGTATTCCAAGGACAGAAATTGCAGCAACAAATGAAATGGCGCAATTTTCCTTTACTTCAGCAGCCCTTGGTTGGGACGGTGTCTTGCATTTCCCCCAGACACTATGCTCCAGCCACCACTTCAGGAGCAGCCTCAAGGAGGCTGAGGAGCACAACCCTCCCCTTATTACCAAATTATCTAATGGCTCACCCAGAAAACCAGACGATCAGGGCTTCAGCCCTAGTCTGGATTCCAAGCTGGGGTGCTAACTGGATGGATATGTGCTCTGTGTTCTCTTTACCTCTTTTTCAACTCTCTGTACTGTCATACACCTCTGTATATGGTTTTCAGATCCACAGCTCACCTGCCTGAAAATCCAGCAACAAAATGTAAAGCTGCAATTCTGTCTATGCAGAGGAAGAATCTTTCCCTTAGGGCTTCATAAATGCTTTGAAGACATGAGAGAAGTTGAGAAGTTTGAATGAATATGTAATTTCATGGTGTATACTCTGCTTCTAAAATACAAACCCATTATTTATTTATGGTAACAGAGCATGATAGGTCAGGAGCTGGCAACTGATGGAGTTCTAGATGAGAAACCTGCTGCTGTGCACCTCTCCAAGCAAGAAATCTGACAGCACAAAAAACGTAGTGTTCTCATATTAGTTATGCTGCTGTCTCAGAGCTTCCTTATCACCAGCAAGCTTAGTGAGCCACTTACATTGAAGAAGCACTCAGGCAGCTACCGGATTTTTTGGCACTGTGGGAAACAGAGCACAGATGTCTTCTTTGTAGCAGTGCGGTGTAGGGCACTGTGTGGAGAACTCATGAAGACTGTGGATCTGGATCCAGATGTCGTTGCACAGGAGTAAAAATCTTGTAAGCATTTTATGGCCCACAGGTCTGCTAAAGGGACTAGGTCATGGTACTGTTGCCGTAAGAAGTGGAAATACCGTGTGGGAATAGGTAACATATGGGGATAGATTCTCTGCTCTTTTTCTGTACTGCAGAAAGAGAAGAAATTGGCACATCTAGCTAATACAGCCACCTCTTTTAATGCCATTTTCTTTCTGTTTCTCATACTGGTGGCCTGCTGGGGACAGAGAGTGTTAAAAAAGCACACAGTGTTCTGACCCTCCTCAGCTCTCTGGCAGCTTTTGAGCTTTTGCCAGCTTCTTTGCCAGCTCCTGAGGCCACTCTAAACTGCAGAGGTGCTGGTGTTTTGACCAGCTTTCTGGCTGAACTTAAAGTTTGCAGAGAACTGGCCTCCTGAAGTGTTGTTTGGTAAACATTTGAAACTTCAGTAATAAGTTTAAATGTGTGAAATGAATTCTCTTGGTTACTCTGGATGCACTGCAGTGTCTCAGTGACTGAGACTGGAGTGCATAATAATACTGTTTTAAATTTTTGGGTACCCAAGAGTAGTACGTGCCTCATCTGCCATGGGTACCTCCATGCAGGGACTTTCCATAGAGAAACAGGTCACACGGCTCTACTACACCAGCACTTCATCAGCAGTTCTTCTCCAGCAGTCACGTTGCTTTATTTCTCTTACTAGTGGACAGCCTCCAATGTAATGCAGTGGCATTGCAGCAGAGGCTCTGCAGTAACTCCTGTCAGCAGGAGCTTGCGGCGTGCTTTAATATTGTGCGCTAGTGCTGAATGTGAATGACTCCCTGTGTGATGCTGGAGTTGCAGGAATTCTGCAGTGTGGTCTTTGCTAGTAGTCAGAAAGCAAAATACTAGATCAGATTGTTTGAAGAAAGAGTTGGTTCCAACATCCTCTCCCTTCCCCTTTGACAGCACTAGCTGAAAGTAAATATTTTTAACTTTTTTTTTTATACAAAAAAAGGCAAATGATTCTAAACAAGGAAGCAAGAACGCAGAACACATTCACAATGTGTATTCCTTATACTGCAACAATGCTGGAGGTTGGAATCCAGATCTGTTTTTATTCTTCTTGAGGACAAACTCTATGGAGCTACTTTGCTTTTACTCCAGACTGTCACTGGCATTTACTGAAGATTCTGTCCCATGAAGAATTTCTTTCATGACTTGACAAGCTTTAGCAATGGCTTTTCTCTAGCATGGCCAGTTCCTGTATATATGTGACATCTATAGCCAATTTCCCTGGCTTTCTCACCTGCCTTCGGACTGTTGGTGGAGCTCTGAACTGGGTTATGGGCACTACTACTAGCAGCTCCGAGAAATAGCAAGGCCAAACTATTGTATATATATATAAAGGGCACTTAGAAGATGCTTTGTCAAAGATGAAGGGAAGCCTTTTAGAGTCCAGTCATAGCCTTCCCTTTTGTTCTTGAGTTTCCAAAATTCAGTTCACTTCCTGGTCTTTCAATAGTGCACTTTATTGCTGGCATTCTGCATCCAACAACAGAGTCAAGGAAACTTTTAAAGGAGACTAAACCTAGCCAGCCTGTGGCTAGTGCGATGTTGCAGTGGAACAGGCCAGCAAGTAAAGATTTCTAGGAGGGAGAAAGTGATTCCACTGCTCTCAGCAGAGTATATTATGTCCTGATATAATACAGCTCTTAAGTGACGTAAGGGAAAAAGAAAATATAAACTCAGATTTGTCTGGCAGATGCTTACCTTAGCTACATCACAAATATTTCTGTTAGATGGCAAGCAGTAGCAGGTGCAAATTAATGCTCACAGTTTTCCCATGTGGTAGGCAAGTGTGTTTCTTCGTTTTGCCAATGAGAAAGCAAAGCTTCAATAGCATAATCAACATTTCCGTGCAAACAGAAGATAAACAGTGGAAATTTCCTGGAGATTCTTAGATACCTCATTTTTTTCCTTTTGCCTTTCATACTGTCTTCATGACCTCTTAGAGCTTCTGTGGTGGCAGTGGGGTCACTGCGCTCCTCAGTTCTGCATGGGAAATACCTTTTGCTGATGAGCTCCAGATGTTGTTGTGGATTGCCCTTGTAGCCATCCCAGCAGTAGAATAGAAATTTGCTAAAGAAATGTAAATTGGCATTACTGTATCTTAAATATCTGTTAAGTTCAGATCCTATTTTTGTTTGACTACCGAAGTGGCTTCTTCTACCTTCTCATGCCATGTCCTATTGAGAGTACCTATTTTGAACGAGCTGTTTGCAAATTAAAAGAAAGCACAACAAAATTCAAATAATTTTAAATGCAAAGGAGAGGGTAATAAAGCTTTCCTATCTAGTGAAATCTTTTGTGCTTAGTGAAAGTGTTAGTTCTGCTCAGTTTCTCTAACAAATGAGTGCAATGTAAATGTAAGGCTGATCAGGCACTTCTGGCTTCTGGTGAGATTTATCACATCCATTGAATTCTGTGAAGCTTTCCAAGACTAATGATATTGAATAATTTGGCTTGTAAATCAAGATTTCACTCGTTTAAATGGCTCCTCTAGAAAAGCTTGAGTAAGATCACTGTACTCTCTAGAGATCCCTTCCAACCTCTAATATTTTATGATTCTATGGTTCTGCCTCAGCTGAAATCAGATGTTAAATTCCTTTCTAGTACAAGATAAGGTGCTATAAGCCAACACTGATATTTTCTCCAGCCTCTTAATGTTTCTAAAAATACAAAATCTCCAGACTAATCTGGAAAAGGTCCTTCCTCTCTTTTATATTCTGATATCATTTGGAGATAGAAAAGTCTAAAATACAGCTAATTTACATATGCTTTTGAGGTGGGTTTTTTCTTTTAGCCCATTTTAAATTAACTGAAATTAGCAGAAAGTCTTCTCCCTTGCTTATTGTTGTTGCTGAAAGTGTGATTTGCCACAAGGAAGTATGCTTCATTATCTGCAAAGAACTGTGGCTATGACCATAAATTTAAATTGCAGATCTCATATGTTTTCTGTGATAACAAATTCTGATAGCATAGATACCAAACTGTGCAGGATCAAACAGACAGAAAGAAAAATTAGCCTGCAAGTGGCATTTTTTCTTACTCTGTTGATTAGAGACTGGGATTTTTATAAATGTTCTTTGTCAAATGTTTTCTCCTTCTGAAAACCTACCATGTTGGCAAACCTTCCCCATGTGTACATAGGCTTCTTCCCTTTACAATGTGTATTTCTCACTACTTGCTTTTGCAAGTCAGCTGTCTTCCTTGTGTTTCAGAGCTAACAAAGCATCACAGCCTTTTAGAGCCTGTTTGAAAAATCTTTAACAAACCTGAAGATACCTTTGTCACTGCGCTTCCAGAACATGAACCCTTACAGTGACAGGGAAAAGTCAAAAAGACAAAAACTGCATAGAAGAATTACAGAAACTTGTAGAACAGGTACTAAGCCATCAAGAATGAGAAATCAGTGGGGCGATTTGCATTTAACAAGCATGAACCACAGACAGCATTCTTCTTCTTCATCATACATTTGCAAGCTCCATTTATTATTGTTTCCAGATTTTATGTTAATGAGGTTTTTGTTGCTACCACCCCTTCCACTATGTGGCAATGTCATAGACTGTAGTGCCAACAGCTTTCCTTTTAGGGATAGATAAGATATGCCATGAACACTGAACCATGTGGTATTTAAGAAACATTGTGGAAGGATGATCTCCAAAATATCCCAATGGGAAAACAAGGCTAGGATGGCAGTAGAAATAAACGTTATAAAGAAGCAGATCATTGTTTGCTGTGAGCTTTGAGTAAAAATGTTGCTGTGCTTTGTATTTGGAGCTATGAGCCTATGCCATAAAGAGACTGCTAGTTTTTCAGTCTTACTGTGGTGTGACTGCGTTGCAAAGAGGGTATTCAATTTGCATCATAGCAAAGACAGTGTATTGTGGTGATAATCTATTCAAAGCTGGTTTTCTACTCCTGTATAGAAGCAAAGCTGCCTTCTATACATGCTGCCAAACTAGTATTTAATGAAATCAATAGAGCTGCAGACTAAGGTGACTTCTATTGTAATTTAATGTTGATCTTGCTGCATTTTCAAGTTTGGGTATTGGCATATCACATTGTGCAAAACATTCTGGTGGCAATTGTTTCAACTGTGAAGTGTTCAGACACTCCAGTATGATGCAGTGTCAAAGTACTGAAGAATGTAATTCTCGGGCAATAGCTATCTAATGCATATTTGGTTTACATTAGGTCTTGGCAAATAGTGAGAGATGGCAGTTTCATATTCATAGTGTCATTAGAGGACTGCTCTGTGGGTTAGTGTACAAGTGATAATGTATGCTACAAAAGTCAGCCGGAATTTTTAGCTTATTTGTAGTCACTGCACAAACATTTTTTTGCCTGGCACAATATGCTGCATCATGACACAACAATACAAAAAAAAAGCTTAATTGCAATTGAAAAATGGAACAAATGTCTGGATAACTAAGACCTAATAAGTTTTGTTGTTTCAAATCAACTCCATCTAGCAAACCACACTCCTTTCACTATGGCCTATATTCCAGATGCTATCTGCTTTAAAAACTGCCTTTTTAACATTGTTTGCTAAGGAAAAAACAAGTTTATATTTCTCCCTGCATGTAGGATTCATGCCACTTCTGTTGTCCCTACTGAAGCCATTCTTAACAGCAGATGTTAATATTATGCCTGAATAGAAATGGGATCTTTGTAACATTGGAGTTTGCTCTAAGGCACATACACTGTTTTCAGTCGTACAAAATATGGAGATCCCAACTGCAAAGCATTACATCGTTAGGTGCAGAAAAGGTCTGTATATTTTTGATGCACAAATATGTTTTCATGACATTTTTTCCCTACGCAGAAAAATGTCTATATGTTGAATCTGTTACTCTTCATGAAAATACATTGATATTTTAATGATAATTCTATGGTAAATGATTTATGGAGGCAAGATGGAATAGATAACATTAGAAAGAGAAGGCACAGCAACTAAATAATGTTGGCTGTGGCATCAGATTAGGTCTTGATTCTTCCATATGACTGGAATAGGAAGAGATACAGTGCTACCATTTTTAAAGACGATGTAAAGGGCTTAATTTTCATTCTGTTATAAAACAAGAACTAAAATGTTGAAAGCTCAAGTGAAATGGCAAAGGAGAGTTTTGTTTTCTGGCTAGATGTAACTGTTAGCTGGCGATGTTTCTGACTGCTTCCAAATCTTTAGCACAAGAGCAGATCCTTATCTGATGTAAGCTGGCATAGCTTCCTGACCTATTTTAATCAAATCTGACAGTCTTAGAGAATGGTGGAGTGGTAGCTTTAATGAAATGCTTTAACAGTAGATTTGGAGGATGGATATAAACGGGCTAAATATCTCTAAATTTAGTCAATACAGTGATGACGTTTATGTGTATTCTGTTATAAATGCTTAGCCTGCCTTTCTCAGGCCCAGTGCTCGCACCTGACTGCTTTAGATTATGGCCTGGCAAAGGGGGCTTAATGTCCTCTTCTGAGTAGATTTCCCCCTTCTGCCCTAAGGGACATGAACTTTTGATGGTTTAATTTTTAATTTTTTTTTTTCTTAAATTCAAATCCATAATTTGAGTTCTCATTTTTGACTGCTGAGTGGCTGTGGTCCTCAAGAAAAAAATAGTATTTTAAATTTCAGGTGGGATTTTTGTTCAGCTGCTCTTTTCCTGTGTCAGTGCTTTTCCAAACCAGATTTTTATCTTGGAGGTGAAGGAACTTTCTTGGGGGCCTGCGATGTTACAACTCTGAAAGGAGAGTTACCCAGCTCTGGAAGAACTTCAGACTTCGCAGCTTGTTTCTCTCCTTTGACTCACCTCTGTTGTCTGCAACAGTACTTGACCCAGAGCTTTACAAATGAATTTTCTGCTTGATACATAGTTTTGCTAGTCACCTTAAATGACAGACTCATGTTGGTGATTGTAAGGCTACTATTGACAAATTGACCAGAAATGGAAAGCATTTTTAGAAGAGAGGGATGACCTGACTTTTTGACTTAACAGTGACCACTCCAGCAGGCTACAGAGCTAGACTATTAAGAGTGTCATACCTTTCTCAGCTAGAGTAATGATGAATATGAAAGGAAGGAGTAATTGCTCTGATTTGTAGACATCAGGATCTTTAGGGTATCCCTGGGCATGAAAAGCCATGTCTTTGCAAATCCTCATCAACTATGAAAAACATCTAAGTGACAAAAAGTAAAGCTACAGCTAAAAAGAGCTGGAACATCAATTACTTTTGGGCACTTTATCATAGAATCATAGAATGGCCTAGGCTGGAAGGGACCTTAGAGATCATCTAGTCCAACCTCCCTGTTATAGGCAGGGATGCCACCTCTCGACTAGACCAGGGAACAATTTGTATCCTTAGAGTTGAACTTCAGTTATTCAAAATCTGTTTTGAATATTTAAGTCTAGCCTGTTTGCATACTGTACTTTTTAGAGACGTAATGTCTTTGTGGTGCTCAGGGAAGCTCCTGTGCAGATTTTGCGATATCATCTGTAATAGGAGATAACATTTGCAGAAGATTCATTCCTGCATTGATGAAGAAAGCTTCTGGTCTTTTATGTTTGCTTTGCTCCTGTTCTTCACAGAAAATCAAATGAATGGCGCCTTTTAGGACACTGAATCTATCCATTGTCCACTGCAGAACTTTTCATAACAGAACTGAATTTGAAATCCATGATTTTTTCTGTCACGTCATTAATTTCTGTAACACGACTTTCAGTAATATGGACCACAAAAATTCATCTGCATTCAGATTAATGACAAGAGAGTGTCTGCATGGATTTGCACATCTCTTCTGTATAGGAAAGATAAGTAAAGTTCTTCTGTTTTTCCAGGATTTTCGTAGTATTAATGTTGCATTAATGCGATATTTTGGATAGTAATTTGCAAGGAGCTGGCAGAAAACAGAGTTGATAGCCATTTTCTATTGCACAGATAGTTATAGCCTGCATTAGTAAGTGCTTGGCCGTGCTGCACTTCCAGCATGGAATTAATCGGAGAATAGACCTTATGAGGAGCAATTGAGGGAGCTGGGTCTATTCAGTTTGACGAAGAGAAGGCCGAGGGGGGATCTCATCATGCTCTACAATTACTTGAAAGGACACTGTAGAGAGGTTGGTGCTGGTCTCTTCTCACAGGTAATTAGGGACAGAACCAGGGGGAGTGGTTGCAAGTTGCAACAGGGCAAGTTTAGGCTGGACATTAGGAGGAAATTCTTCATGGAAACAGTGGTCAGACACTGGAATAGACTGCCTAGAGAGGTGGTTGAGTCGCCATCCCTGGGTATGTTCAAGTGTTGTTTAGATGTGGTGTTGGGTGATATGGTTTAGGGGTGAACTTGTAGTGTAGGGTTAATGGTTGGACTCGATGATCCCAAGGGTCTTTTCCAACCTGAATTGTTCTATGATTCTATGATTCTATTCTAATCAAATGAGTTGATTTTATTAATGACACATGAATGATTGACTGTGAGTCTTCCTTCTCTTTATACTAAGAGAAAGCTATAGAAGAGTTAACATAGTAGTTGTAAACAAGAAGGGAAAAGTGAAAACTTTCTTTCATTTTTCCCCATTTAGTGGAGGAATCACTTCACTGAAATCTGTAGTTGCACTTAGTTAAAACAGTCTAAAGATGATTCAAGGCTACATAAGAAAGTCTGTAAATTAAATGGTGTTCGGTATAAAGAGCTAAAAGAAGAATCGAAAACAGACAGTCGTATGTCTGATGAATTTCTTATTACAAATACAAGTCTAGTGAAAGATTACTACATTCACTGGGTCATAAACATCTGACTGTGGAATAATTGCTGAAGGTGACTTGAAAACTAGAACTTACGTTAAAGATACAGCATTGTTCATACATTAAGAAAGGTACAACGTTGAGAAAGCTTCCTGGGTGGAGTGCAGTTGGTATGCAAGGAATACCTTCCACAGAAGTTCCCTAGGCAATCTGAGTTGTTGGTGACATCAGGGGAGCTTGATGTACTGACTCTAAGAGAAACTATAGGGACGGTGGAGCAGAGTGAAGACGCTGTGGTCAGGCTCTGTGTATATGGATGGAAGTAGAAGTGGCTGTGGAACTGATAAGCTGCATAGTTGCTACCCTGGGCTAACAGTCAGTCATTTTCTGAGAAAATACTGTCCTTTGGGTGAACTATGCTTACTGTAATCTCATTATAATACCAAAACATACATCCATCCCAAAAGCTACCCGCCTTCGAGGTGCAACTACTCCTCACTGAGCTTGCACTCTGAATTTCTTCTAGTCTATATCCTTAAAAGTGAAGCATGTAAAATTTACACCAATCATAACAAAAATATATATGACTAGAGTCACTCAAGCTCCACTTGAAAGGTAAAGAATAGTATAAAAATGGCCTAAGAGAGGAGGGATGTTAGGGAAGATACCATTACAGTCAGGGAAAATACCATCGCAGACCACCTCTGTGTTATGTTGGCACCCACAAAAACAGACAGGGCAGCTATAAAAATACTAAAATTTATTCTAACCTGAAAACCACCACCCACTCTGACAGACAAAGTATATTACAGATTCGGATGCAAGTTGGGAATTATCACTCACACAACTGGATTTAGGAATTTGCTACTATTCCTCTAGAAATGTGACCTAAAATGTGCACATACTCACTCAATAAAATGGGTAGAAACCTCTCCCTTAAGGGTACCCAGCAAATGACTTACACACGGGGAGGAAAGGGCTCTCTCAAGGACATCCAGAAGTCTCACTCACCAGCAGGGGCAATGGGCACTCTCAATCTCACATAGTTTCCTTGGACAATGTCCCGATCCAACTGCAGACCTGCCGCTCTGAGGAGGACCAACTCAAATGGGCTCTCCGGCAGGGCCTCGTTTATACCTGAGTCAGTCTGGCTGTGATCAGTTTCCAATTAGCTCAAGAGACAGTGCACAAAAGACATGGTAAACAAAGTCATCAGGCCTCAATGGCTGTCCTCGCCAGGCCCTTGGAGCAGGCCTGTTACCAGATCTTTTGCAGGGCCTGTTGTCTGGGAGTATGCAACTGCCACACTCTGTCAAAGGAGATATCATCACAGAACACCTCAGACTTCTGACATCAGTCAACAGGCTGAGCATCTCTTCTCCTCATAGGGACACCTTGGGGTGAGATTAGAACCGTGGGCTGTACTGAGTGCTTCCCCAGGAAACCTAGAAATCTCTGTAGAGTTTTTTTATAACTTAACATATTCGTAGCCAGGCTGTATTATTCCTGCACATGCTTTGGTGACATTCCCTATCACCAACAATCTAAAGAATGTGTGTATCTGTTGCTTTAATAAACTATACTATTCTTCAGTCTAGCCATGGGAGTTCTTAATGGAACTCCACTAGACTGCATGAGTCTAGTTGTGAGAGTTCTCTCTGAATGCTGCCAAGCTCCTCAAGTGTGGCTGTGTGAGTTCAGGGAACACCACTAGACTGGAAGTGTATCGCATTATTAATCTGGGCTATTGACATTGAATTGGGCATCACTGAGAATCTAAGCCTAGCTGACATCAACCCCTCTGATACCTGAGGACAAGATGGAACACAACAGGGTTTATTTTCTGCCAAACTGCTTTGCCCTTTAATGCAATGCAGGCTTAGTTGTGGAATTACACCACTGAAACACTTTGGGATTGACAATGCAATTGCTAAAATCCACTTCGAATGGTGTTGCATAGCAATTCCCATTCAAATTTGTTAGTGCTACTTCTACTGACAGTAAAGGGAAACTTAGTTCAATGTCTTACACTCAAATGAAACAGTAGCACAAAATAATTTTCCATTTAGTTTTCAAACTGAATATTTTATTAAAAAATTGTGTATTTGCTAAAGACATGCCACCAACGTTCCCTTTACTCTTCCTAATAGATATGTCAGCCAGGTATTATATATATATCACTCATGAGAACCACAAGCTTTTGCATAGTGTGAGTGTATGTTTTTTCTTTCTATCTAATCTATCTATCTATCTATCTATCATCTATCCTCTTATTTTTAAACTTGATTTTTAATGGTGAAGGTCTGGTTGTGACTTGAGTCAACGTGTTTCTGAGAATTCTCAGTTGTGGATGCCTTCTGTGCAGCTAGAGTCAGGTCTTGGGAGCTACTTCTTGCTCTTGCTCTGTGGTTAGGCATGATTATTCCCATGGGTGCTACCTTGATGCACACTGGACAAAACAGCTGGGGCCATTTTTCAGCTCTGATGAGAAATTTTTAGTGCCATGATCCCTTCCCCAGTTCATTCTGTCAGGTCACCTCCTTGTTCAGCACACATGACCATGGATATTTCTGTCTGCTGAATACAGATCTGTCATTGTCGATTAATTGCTTGGTAAGTTCCAAGGTACAGAGAAATAGAGGTGTGATCTTGCAAAGATATGATAATTATGTACTTCTGCCACCACTGGAGGGTTTTGTCTCTGAGACTTAAGCAGTGGTATATTATCTGATTTTTTAGCATAAGTGTATTTGAAATAAGTTTTTTCAGAAAGAATAGTATGTCTGAGTGTTGTACCAACTTATAGGGAAAAAAAAAAGAACGAAAAATCAAACATTGCCCCAGGAAAACATGGTGACTAGATCTTCAGTTATTGCTGAATCTGTTTGTGTTCTTTTTTTAACTGCAGAAAGTGAGTGAAAAAGTAGGAGGTGCAGAAGGAACCAAGTTAGATGATGACTTCAAAGAAATGGAAAGGGTAAGTCTAAATACAGATGTGTGTATTCCTTATTATCATTCATTTTTCCTTTCTAGGGCTGGAATTTCAAAGCTTTTGTCCCTGAATCACTTGAATAATTTTGAAAGATGTAAGATTATTCAGCAGTACTGAGCTTTCAGTTTCTTATTTCTCTTTGTTTTCTATCCAACACATGCATAACATATGACACTTTATAATGCTGGTATCTCATTTAGAGATTGAGGCTGATGTCAGCTACAAATTGGGTTCAGTTAAACCATTACATAGGATCTCTGAAAACAGGAGACTCTGTCTACAAGATGGTCATTTCAATGGCAAAGAGTGCCTGTAATTCTCCCCTCCTTGAGCATCAGTCAGGAGAAGCAAGAGCTGTCTGCCACAGGAGGTTGACAGTGTCACTGGGATATTCAGTCGTAGGTTCAGAGGACCTGTTAGGCAGCCTCCACTGACAAAAAGCCTTGGGTAGATGGGCCTAACCCCCAACAGACTGCTTGGAGAGGCTGGCAGTGGTAGCACTGAGTGTTTCTGGGGGAAGGGGAAGCCACAGCTGTGTGTGGTGGTGGCAATATTTCAGTTGGAAAGATCAGTATGAGCAGGCTTTTTTTCTGGCTTCAACTTTGAGAGGTACTATGAAATCTTGTACACAGGCTGCTGCTAGGTGATTTGTATGATATGTATATGATATGTAACTCTGATCAAGAGAAACAGGAGCTATTTGTCTGTACGTTGGTATAGCATGATGGGGAAAAAACCTTGGATGAAGAATAAAGGAGAAGGGCATATTGTTTGTACTGCAGAGTTGTTTTCTTCCCTTCTGTCCAGCTTTCCTCTGAATGTGCTACAAGTATAGGCACTGCTGTCAAAGCTAGAAGGTATTAACCAAGATTCAGAAAACTGATGTGAAGTTTAGAATGCAAAATAGGATACTGCAACAGCCAGGGGTGAGTCCCATGTAGGGCTTGTGGGTGGCATGGGTTGGCAGCCCAGGAGATAAGAGCACTGAGAGTGGAGAAGAGAATGGAGTAAATTCATCAGTTGCCTCCACACGCTCTGCTTGGCCCTGTGTCACTTCCCAGCTTCTCTGCAGGCAGTGGACATGCTCCTTCTGCCTGTCTCCAGCTTTCTGTTCCCACTCATCTTTAGCCTCCTAGCCATTTCTGGGCTCCCTACTAGGCAGTTCAGCTACTTATTCACTCTGGTTGGCAGACTTCTTCTCCTTTCTGTAAAGCACAGAGCAAGACCTGGCAGATGGCAGTGGCAACAGGAAACAGGAAAGACGTCAGTCACAGCGTGCTCCAGCCAGCCTATCTCAGGTGTTCTTTTTTAAAATAGGAACTTGCCATTATTGTAAAGGAGTTCACTCTGTGGGACGCAAGCTACCCTGTAGAGAAATGTAATGTGTCTTCTTAAATGCAGAGTACAGGACAGGTTATGGCAATCCCCCAGTTTGCCAAAACATCACTTTCCTTTGAGGCCTGATTCTGAGAGGGAGGGTAGTTGTATACTTCGCTGTATGCAGCTTAGGACACTGATGTGGAGTATTTCTTAAGAAAGCAAAAATTTCTATTACAGTAGAGGCTAATGGTATTCAGTTCTAAGTATTTTAAATTTTTAAATGCAAAATGATTCTTCGTGGACTCAACCAGGGGAAATAAATTGTCAATGCATCAATGCTACAGGTTTCTTGAAATTGGAAACTTATTGATACCTAGCTTTCCTTACCAGAATTTTACCAGATCTGGATATCAGGAAGCACTTTGGATCTCAGGAAGCACTTCCGCAGGGAGAGGGTGATCAGGCATTGGAATGGTGGAGTCACTGTCCCTGGAGGTGTTTAATGAGGGGCTGGGTGTGGAACTTAGTGCCATGGTCTAGCCGATGTGGTGGTGTTGGGTCATGGGCTGGACTTGATGATCTCAGAGGTCTGTTCCAGCCTCAGTAATGTTATGATTCTCTGATTCATTCTGAAAGAGGTAGGCAGCCCATTTTATCATTGGTGGTTGGTTTTGATTGACATCTGCTTCCCAGTCATTTTGCAAGCTAATATGGCATCAAAGATAACTAAATTTTAAAACAGTTTTCATCCACCAAAAAGTTTTCATTACTGTGGAAGCTTCCCAGGGTGATGTAAAGTATCAGCATGGTACAATGAGTCATATCAAATTCCTACCACGTTGTGAGGTACTCTGTACTAATGGCCTCACTTGAGAATGAGTCTGCTATAACTGAAATGCTTTGGTAGTTTTTCAGGCATTATGATTATTCTGGTACAAGGGCTGTTCTCAGAGGCACAAAAAATAAAATTATAAGAGTTAGAAGAATTTGTAAAAAGATAAGAGTGAAAACAGCTTCCTTTTGTCTAACATATTTCTCTCATGTTTATTTCTGTTTAACTCTGTCCTTTAGAAAGTGGATGTTACCAGCAGGGCAGTTATGGAAATAATGGCAAAGACAATAGAGTATCTTCAGCCCAATCCAGGTAATGTAATTTCTCAGTCTCAAAGTACTTGCAACACTTTTTGAAAATACTCTTATGCTCACTGATGTGGTTAAGATTAACACAAAATTGCTCAAGTTGCTGTGAAGTAAAAGACAGAGATGAGTACAGGCTTCTGTGTTAGGCTGTCGGGGAGAATGGAGACTGGCTTTGGGAGGCCTGTTTTCCTTTTGTGTGTTCCTAGTTTAGGTAAGCCAGCAGCATGTGCTGGATGTATTTACTTGCAGGCATCTGAATGTCAGCACTGTGAGCATAGGATGCTGCCTGGAGGTGGTTGCAGCCTCTCCAGGGGAGGCAGGGACCATCCCACTGCTCCAGCTAGGAGCAGAGCAGCCAGGGGACGCTGGGGCATCAGCAGCAGCCCTGGGCATCGAGCACCTCCCTGGGAACAGGGACTGGCCTGAGGCCAGGGAGTCAGCCCAGGTCAGAATCAGACAGAGTGAGGATGCCCACATTAGACATCTCTTTCTTCTGCCCAGCAATAGAACAAGGAATAATGAGTTTAAGTTAGGACATAAGAAGTTCCACCTCAACGTGAGGAAAAATTTCTTTACTGTGAGGGTGACAGAGCACTGGCACAGGCTGCCCAGAGTGGTTGTGGAGGCTCCTTCTCTGGAGACTTTCAAAATCCGCCTGGACACGTTCCTGTGTGACCTACTGTGGGTGATCCTGCTCTGGCAGGGGGCTTGGACTAGATGATCTTTCAAGCTCCATTCTAACCCCTAACGTTCTGTGATTCTATGATTCTACAGTCCCGATCATTCAACCTGTGTGATGGAAAAGGACAAGGCAGTCCTTGCAGACCACGGGAGGAAAGACAAATTTCTGAAGCAACTTCCTCCAGGTCACATGAAGAAATGTATCACCTTTCACCTGGTCCTCTAGCAATTTCACATCCTTATTGGAGTTACTAGAAAAGGGAGGGATGCAAAAGAGCTTTAGATGCCAAACAGATTAACAGGGCCAATAAATGACTGTAATCACAAATGACCAAATTAATCCTTCAAAATAGAAAAAAAGTATTTCCATGGGGAGAGGAAAGACTGGACTGATGGAGAGCCATGTGCTTCTCTCTTGCCAAAGCATCCTCAAGAAAGGGGTGATTTGTAGCTATTACAGTAAAGTAAACCATTACATTCAAGAACTTCAAGATTTATATAGTGATATAGGAATGTAAGGGTTGTAATACTAGCATTAGTCAATGCCATCTACACCAATGGCGTCAATGGAGTTATGTTTGTGCAAAATTAGTGTTAAGGTAAAACAAGGCCCTCTACAAGTTCATCCATTCACTGTGAGGAATTTGCTTCCTAATAGCTGGAAGAAAAATGGAACCAGTGTGAAGTATTTTAACTCCAGTGTGGTAGGATGAAAGACTGTTGCTAGTGTAAATTAATTGGTGATATTTTTATGTTAGACCATGGAGGAAAGGAGGGTAATTTGATGATGCTGCCAGTGGATTGAAAGAAGGAGGAATAATATTTACAAGTTCAAGAACTGCTAGAGAGAAAATAATGATGACTAAAACGGTTTATATGTCAACAGATGGAGTACTGTTTATGACTCGAGTCCACAGCTTCATTGCCATCATCAACAAGCACTCTGCAGGAAAAGCAGTAGGATTGACAAACATTCCAGGGCTAGTGATAAAATTGTTAGCTACTGTCAAGCTGCTGTGGTGCAACATCATACAGACTGAGTAATAAGCTTTGGCTGCTTAGTGCTTTTCTAGCTGCCTTCCTGACACATCTGAGTGATTATGATTGTTGTGAAACATGAGAGAGGCTCACAGGAATGGCAGAGATCAGAATTTCTTGAAGTAGCTAAGAGTGTGATTTCAGGCACCTCAGGCTGATGTAAGTTTGCAGTGCTGCAGGAAAGAACAGTTTCCATACTCACACATCCCTTCATCTGCTTGTGTCATGTACAAGTAGGATCAGAAAATTAAAATTGTAACAGACAGAAAAATTTACTTTCTTGTGTATCAAATGAGAACATGTTATTTATTCTACAGCCGGGCAATGATAGTAGATGGAGTAAGAGGAAAGGAGGATTGATTCCTTTTCAGTTCTCACCTGATCTTATGCCAGTTGGAAAAGGACTCCCTGTAGTGTGAAGAATTGTGTAGAAAAATACTTATTTTTTCAATTAAAAAATCCTCTTTAGAATTCTCTCTACAACTATATTACTCTTTACCTGGGGCACCAAAAATGCTGTTTTCCACTGTTTCCTTTTTGCTTTTTCATTTTCATAAAAAATAGAAACATTACATTGGGAAGAGGGGGAAATTTGGTGAGAAAAAATCTTTAAAAGCGATGTTTAACAGAAGATTTTCTTTAAAAGTTTACATGGGGCATGTAGAGTAGAAGAGGGTTTGGCATGTAGCACATGTTCCTCGATGAGCATGATGTGCCCTGGAAACATCGATATACTTGGATAACACTACTGCAGTGCTATCTAATTGGCATCATGGCATTTTGAAGGATCAATAAATGAAGTATACAGCGTTGTCTCAATTCACTAAACAGTTAAGTAATGTCTCAAGGAAAAAGGAAAAGGGAAGGGGAAAAGAAGGGAAGGGAAAAAGATATTGAAGACCATAGTGAATTTATTGAAAGAGATGTTGGTCTGAGGTTAGTGTGAATGAAAAAGATAGCTTTTTAGACTTCCCAATAATGAAAAAAAATGAACGATAACTGAAGATAACTAAAATCAAATATAATGAAGGCTCAAAGACTTTTCCATGCAGATGTACATGGCCAGAATTTTCTCAGTGCAACTGAGAAAACAATCAGATCACTTCCATTTTGTACATCTCTGCCTATCCTCACTTAGGCTGAAATATTACATGGAAAAGAAAGCACATGGCACTAACACAATAAAGCAATAAAAATTAAAGGGCTCAGAATGGAATTTTGAGATCGACTGAACAGAAATGTACCTCTGCTCCTGTGGGAGTTACTTGAGTCAACTTTGAAGGAAGATAAATGTAGTAAGACCACTGGTGAATGTATTCTAAGATAGCCTACTAAATCAGGATTCTAATATAATCATTATTAAATGGTTAGATGAATCATTGAGGCATGATTTTTTTATGCTTACCTTTCTTCACTTTATTATTTATTTCTTACCTTTTCTTTACTCTCCTTTCATCTTTTTCATTCTTTCCTATATCTCTTACTTTCTACTCTTATCTGACTGTCCAGAATATAGCCATTTCATTTTTTTTTCTATATTGGCTCTTAGATCTTTTTCTTTTATTTCTGAAAATACTCCCATTTACTCCTGTTTTATTTCAGCTTGCTTCCTCAATTCCCTTGAATGATTTTTGCCTTATTTGTTTTGTGCTTCTCTATTTTCCCATTACCTCCATCATTCTGATGCCATTTTTAAAGGCCAGACACTTCATTAAAATTCAGTTACTTATATTGAACAATCAGCCAGTCTGCTGACTATTTTATAGTGGTAGAAACAGAAGGCATCAAGGAATTCAGATGCAGAAAAGCATGATCTGGTAGCGTTCAAGGGTAGTGAGAAAGCTTACAAAACCAAAATTACTATATGTTAAAAATATGTTAATGTTAATCTTTTCATAGATGCTTCTCAGGCAAAACAAGTAGTATGACACTTTCCTGAGTGTCCTGTGTCTGTTTTTGCATCTTATATCTGTTCATATATTTGTATGCCACAAAATTAAACATATTCAGCAATAAGAACCATCTCTTTGTAAGCAGTTTCAGCAATAAAAGAGCAGAACAGTTGTTGACTCCAGTCTGCTAATGTTTTGTTGCAGAAAGGTGTGCAAGCTTGAGTTTTGACCAATGAAATCAGCACACAACAGTGTGAGCTATTAATGTTTTGTAAACAGAAACATTAAATCACAAGAACAACTAGCAAAGTCAGGCTTTTGCAAGGAGGGAGTTAGAGGCATTCCTAGCTGCGCTCCTGTAGCACATACAATAATGTAGGTAGAAACAAGCACTGAGACAGCTTTGCTGGCAATGGGATTTAGCTGGCAAAATTTGAAGTGCCATTAATTAGTTCACTCTCTGCAGGCCATTTTCATTCTGTAGCTGCAAAAATTCACTAAAACACATCATCAAACAAATTAGTTCTTTCATGTTTGCTGTCTTTGTTTTCATCAATTATGATAATCATGGAATAATCATGTGCTTTCTTCTAATCAGCAGTTGTTTATCTGAAATAAAATACAGCTAAAATGCAGCTGAAACCCCAAATCCCAATAAAAAGCAAAAAGTGTTTCAGAGGTTGTTGGACATCGTCTTTGAGGATGCAGGTTTCATTTAACATTCTACAACAGAAAAACTTTCAGATATTTAAAAAATGTGGGGCACCACAGTTTAATCTTGAGTATACCTAGTCTAGATTTTTCCTTGAGCATAAGGCTGGCTAAATCTACTATCCATTTGGTACCCAAGGATTTTAAGATTAAGAATTTGGGGATAACAAAGATTTTTCTACTGGAGTTGTAGCACATGTCAAACATGCTATTTTGGGAGTGTTCCTGGGCTTTCTTCTGTCCAAGTCACAAGGGAAGCTTTGATTTAAAGTTCAGGACAGGGACTTATCTCTGTCCTATAGGCAAAAGAAAAAAGTCAGTCGTCAACAACATTTCATTCCTTTACTCTAAAAATAATTGGTGAAGAATAGGGCTTAGTCATTGAATTAGATAATGTCCTTCAAATATATTGTAAGTACCTCAGATAAATTTAAAGAGTGCCTTCCTTTATGTGCAGTCAAACCATTGCATGTTTGTAACCTCTGTCACTTGCCTGTTTCAGCTTCCAGAGCTAAACTCAGCATGATCAACACTATGTCAAAAATTCGAGGCCAGGATAAGGGACCAGGTTACCCTCAGGCTGAAGCCTTGCTGGCAGATGCGATGCTGAAATTTGGCCGAGAACTTGGAGAAGAATGCAATTTTGGTAACTTGCTTACTTTTCTTTCTATTATAAAGCAATAAAAGTAGTAGTAAAATTTAATATAACTTCCATTATTAGTGTAGTGCTCTTATGAAGGAATAACTTTTGAACGAAGCATCAGAGTTCTCCTTCATCAGACTTCTTCAAGGTTAATGTAGGCTTATTGAGTATATTTTGGATAAGAGCTTTTTTTCTTGTGATTGAAAGTCAAGTTGTTTCCACTTGGACCCGTATCCATATAGGCTTTAGGCTCTCTGTGGATGTGTTGTCTCTCTCACTGGGAATGTGTTGGGAAGAAGGATGTACATGTTCAGAAAATATATTATTCTCTATGCATGTATACAATAAAACACTTTTGTTCTCAGAATCCTTATAATAAATGTTATTGTCTTCGTTACAAGCAAGGAATAAAGGCTTGCATAAAAAGGAATAAAAGCTTTTTAATAGACTTTGACCATTTTTTCCTACCAAATTCCACATTTTAAGGCACTAGTGAATATTCCTGTCTTATCTGTCATCTGCTTCTCTCTCCAAGCCCCAAAAGTATTTACAGCTGCCTGAGTTAGAAATGTTAATCTGAGACATCACATTGTGTTCTTCAACAGTATAAGTCGACTGAAAGAGATGACATTCACAAAAGGATCCTTTGGCTTTCTGTTCTATTTGTGTGGGCTTCTCTGTGGCCATTTTTATATGGCAACACACAAGACCTTCAAATAGGACTGTGCAAATTATATTTCCTATTTGAATCTTCATAAATTTTTCTTCCTGACATAAAGATTTCTGCAATGGTAAAAGTTCCTTGTTTGTTTTATATAATTTATTAGTTATCTTGGCAGATATAAGTTGGTTTGTGCTAAAGACTTGTGAATTGTTTTTTTTTAATTGGTTGCCTCTCATTTGCTAACTTTCAAACGCATTTTTAAGGGAAAATTAAAACCTAATAGAATTTAGTTTCTGCAAATTGCTGTATATTCCCTGATGATTGCAGTAGCATGCAGCAGAATAAACATGGCAATTATTTTCACATTCTTAACTAATAGCAGCTATTATGATTCTGTGAATATAGCTGTTTGTCACTCTTCATCCGTGTCTGGCACACTCTCTAGTTTTGTAGTACATTGCTGGCATCTCTTGCTTGGGAGACAAAGCTACCTCTGATTTCTTAACTTTCACATTTTCAGGCCCTCTGTATTCTTTGAAAGTGGATTTTTTTCCACCAACCAGCACCTCAAACCAGGAGGGTATTTTTTTTGAGCTTTCTTGTTTGCATGCAGAGGAGGTAAACCAGAGTGGTAATTTTTGTGCCTCACAAGTTAATCTTGCAGGACATTTCAGAAGGCAGCTAATTCTTACTGAAGTTTATGAACTTGAGTTGGTCAGTTACTGCAAATCCATTGTAATATATTTATGGTTTCCCCTGATAATTAATACAAATTGTACTTTTTCTTAAAAATACTCAAACTATGAAGTCGATAGTTTCATCAAAAAAGTCTTTCATTAAAAAAATAATCTGTTTAATTGTAAAGAATTTTTACTTTTGGTAGTCACCAGTCTCACTGAGGGCTGCAGAAGTATAAAATCCATGTTGCCCTTTCATATAGTTCCTCATACTTTGTTTCCTTCCTAAACTTGAGTCTTAGAATGAAATGTTAACTGAAATTTCCATGACTCAGTTTCATTCTGCAGTGTTTTGGAATTAAGTTATTCTGAGATAAACTGGGTATCTTTTCTTTCAGGACCAGCACTTGCCGATGTGGGAGAAGCTATGAAGGAGCTTTCTGAGGTCAAGGACTCTTTAGACATGGAAGTGAAACAAAACTTCATTGACCCACTTCAGAATCTCCATGACAAAGATCTGAGAGAAATACAGGTGTTGCCCTCAATGTGGCATTTTATAACACCAAATGTGCTGACTGTGGATATATTAAAAATTTCTTAGTTGTGTAGTTTAAAATGGGCTTTCAGATTTGCAGATTACCTGATTTTACTGTATTGTGGCTTGAGTTTTATTTTTCAGTTCTGTCTCTCTTATTGATGGTTTAGAAAGAGAAAGAGCAAAATTCTAACATTTTTTGATGGAGCATTGTCAAGCTTATGCAGACATGAACACAGTACTCTAATCCTACCACCTGAAAGCTCATTTCACTGAATACATGAGCAGGTGTTTACTTTCAATTTTCTAGGAAATGATGTGCGAGGGCATTTCTATAGTTGCCTCTAGACTGGCACTACTCTTTTATCTGAAGAGAAAATTGTGTCCAAAACATTCCCAGGAATTTTGAACATGAACACTGTTTGCTTGCATCAATTTTGTAATTAGTAATCCAAGAGCCAGCCAGCATTTATGGAGAAAAATCTGTTTGCACACATACTTCTGTGGGCATGACCAGATTTTATAATTGTGGAAGTAAAAGTTCCTCCCAATTCAGCGAATTCAGCTTATCTGTGTAAACAACTGTTCTTCTGAGCTCTGTAAGGCGTTCATATTGTTAAATAAGTGTGGAGAAAAGACATTTAGGCAATTTGATATAATTTACAAAGTTGATAAAGTTATAAATATCATAATAGATGACAAATTGATTCTTCTGAGGGAAGGAAAATACCTAAATATTCATGCTTATGCTGGTAACATTAACTTTTGGCCAGCTTGATGTGACAACTGCTAAACAGATTGACATGAATGTTACATCAGTTAGCAAACTAGAAAATCTTTAATGACAGATATTCTTAAGATCCTTTGGTGGTCTGATGGAAATGGTAATTTTCCATGTTGGTTTGTTTATGAGAACTATTACACGGGCAAAAATGCACTAACTAGTACTTTTAGTAGAGTTTTCTCTTAAACATGTGGGGAAAAACCATAGACTTCAGGTAATTTTGCATCAGAGTTAAAAAGCTAGAAACTTGAATATCTTTTATACAGATGGCAATTGCAGTTATCCACTCTGTGTGGCCTTTTTTTTTAATGTTGAAGGTCTGTCATTTAGACAGTGGCACATGATCATTTCTTAAATGACACATAAAACCACCTACTTGCTGATTCTAAATTTCTCCCCTCTGAGGAAGAACTGATATACAGCAAACAGCACAGGCTTGCAAGTGTACATGCATTACCTTATTACAATGCAGTAAGGGGAGAGCTGGGGAACACCCTTTATTCTGTGCTTGTGTTTGCATTCTTGTATTATAGCATCACCTGAAGAAAATGGAGGGTCGACGCCTGGATTTTGATTACAAAAAGAAAAGACAGGGCAAGCTTCCTGATGAAGAACTTCGCCAAGCTCTGGAGAAATTTGATGAATCAAAAGAAATTGCTGAGTCAAGCATGTTCAACCTTCTGGAGATGGATGTGAGATATCCCTTGTTTATCACTGAGCTGATTCTTAAAAACTGGAAGATAATGATTCAGCAGTGAAGGCACTCGAAAGCAGTCTAAGACTTAGAAGCCTTGTCAATACATGATGCCACAGATTCCCATCACTGTACAATGGGGAAGCACTTGGGTCCTTGCTGGACTCAGAGGCTTAGAAGCGATAGTGCATGCACTGGATCATGGAATCATAGAATCATAGAACAGTTTTGATTGGAAGAGACCTTCAAGATCATTGAGTCCAACCTTTTTCCTAGCCCTATCAACACCACTAAACCATGTCCCTCAGAACAACATCTACCTGTCTCTAACACACCTCCAGGGATGGCAGTCGCCACTAGGGAGAACAGACCAACCCCTGTCTCCCCTCAACTCTCCTCCAGGCTGAGCAGCCCCCGATCCCTTGGCCATCCCTCATACGACACATGCTCCAAATCCTTTACTACCTTGGTAGCTCACTTCTGTACCGTCTCCATCACTTCAATGTCCCACTTGTAGTGAGGGGCCCAAAACTGGGCACAGTACTCAAGGTGCAGCCTTACCACAGCCAAGTACAGGGGCATGATCACCTCCCTGCTCCTGCTGACAGCACCATTCCTGATACAGGCTAGGATGCCGCTGGCCCTCTTGGCTACCTGGGCACACTGCTGGCTCATGTTCAGCCGGCTGTCCATCAACACCCCCAGCTCCCTCTCTGCCTGGCAGCTCTCCAGCCACTCCTCCCCAAGCCTGTAGCGCTGCTGGGGGTTATTGTGGCCAAAGTGCAGGACCCGGCATTTGGCCTTACTGAAATTCATGCAATTGGCCTTGGCCCAGAGATCTAGCCTATCCAGATCCCTCTGGAGAGCCTCCCTAACCTCAAGCAGATCGACACTTCCACCCAGCTTGGTGACATCTGCAAACTTACTAAGGGTGCACTCTATTTGCTTATCCAAATCATTAATGAAAATGTTAAACAGGACTGGGCCAAGTACTGAGCCCTGGGGGCACCACTCATGACCGGTTGCCAAGTGGATTTATCTCCATTGACACAGCTCTCTGGACTTGGCCATCTAACCAGTTTCTTACCCAGCAAAGCTTATGCCCATCTAAGCTGAGAGCAGTCCGTTTCTCTAGGAGAATGCTGTGGGCAACAGCGTCAAATGCCTTACTAAAGTCAGGGTAGACAACATCCACAACCTTACCTTCATCCAGGAGAGTTACCCTGTCACAGAAGGGTATTAGGTTTGTTAAGCAGGACCTGCCCTTCATAAGCTCATGCTGACTGGGCCTGATCACCTGGTTGTCCTGCATGTGCTGCATAATGGAACTCAGGATGATCTGCTCCATCAGCTTCCCTGGCACTGAAGTCAAACTGACAGGCCTGTAACCTCCCGGATCATCCTTCCATCCCTTTTTCTAGGTGGGTGTTATACTGACTGACTTCCAATCAGCTGGGACCTCCCCAGTCAGCCAGGGCTGCTGATAAATGATGGACATTGCCTTGGTGAGCACCCCTGCCAGTTCTCTCAGCAGTCTAGGATGAACCCCATCCAGCCCCATAGATTTGTGCGCATTGATGTGGAGTAGCAGGTCCTTGACCATCTCCGCCTGAACTGTTCCTGGCCCGTGTCTCTTGGTTTGGGAGGGCTGGCTTTCCTCAGTAAAAGTGTTTCTATTACTAAAGACTGAGGCAAAGAAGGCATTTAGCACCTCAGCCTTGTCCTTGTCTTTGGTTACAATAATTCCTCCTGGGTCTAGTCGGGGATGGAGACTCTCCCTGCATGTACAGCATGCACCTGTAGGACTAATTTTGTAGGCATTTTTTAGGTTACTGAGCTAAGGAACACAAATCCTCTGTAACATTGCTGTGCTTCCTAACTGCAATGTTACTTACAAAATCAAAATATCTTCCTTGTTAGAATTATGTAAATGTAAGTCATGGCTTTTATTTAGCTGTGGTTTTAGGGTTTGAACTGAGGCTTTTGCTCAGATGTGTGGGCTGCTGAGAGGATTGCTGACCCCCGGTCTCTACTGTATTAAGATGTAATAGTGAATAAAAAAGCCAAAGTTAATGTAACTGCTCAAATCTGACACTGCCGCATATTTTTTACTTACAGATTGGTTTAGGATTGAAAATCTTCTTTTTTATCTTCTATTTATAATTAATATTACCTCTTTTGGAGGAAGAAAACATTTCAGATGAGGCCAGTCTTACAGCATATGTGGTTAGAGGAAACTAATTATAAATAATTCTGGTGAAGTAAATGATTTGATTCATTTAAAGTTTAAATGTACATTTAATTTATTATTCATTTTGTTAAACAGATTGATATAGAGGGGCCATAACAAACCAGAAAATATTTAAATGTTAGAAATCAAATATAGCTATGTTGAATGAAAGAAGTATAACAAGTTTTTAGTTTTAATGCTTACAGTAACAGCCAACACCATGTGGCCAGGTAGTGCTGGTATACATTACATCATTGCAGCATTGAGTATTATGGAAGCTGCCAGCGATTGCATTGCTCACACATGAGTTTTGTATGTATTTTCCCTCATGAAGTAGAACACTGTCTGCCTTCACTACAAATATGCAGCATACGAAAGTGTGTAGTATCTTCCTGTTTTCCATAGTCCCTATGATTTTGTGCAGGGAGGGAGAAGATGTATTATGTTCTCACTACAGTCTCATTTTTACTTTCATAGTGTTTGCTGAATGAGGTAGGTCTGTAGGCTGCTGTTCATGAAAGTCAGCCATCGAGATGATCAGCAGAGTTGCAGTTACTGTTCCAGATCAGGTCGTAACCAGAATGGTAATGAATAAAGACTGATATGTAACTATTTATGAGCTATACAGTTTTTAGAGAGATAAGTATAACTGCATTTACAGTGTGACAGGGGTCTTTTTTTTTAGCACTCACCTAAGATTTTAATGTCAATCCTCAGATTGAACAAGTGAGCCAGCTTTCTGCTCTTGTACAAGCCCAGCTGGAGTACCACAAGCAGGCCACTCAGATCCTACAGCGAGTTACTTCTAAGCTGGAAGATAGGTAATGCACTTTTTGTAAGTTTGTTGAAGTTTTTTTTGCTTTACAGAGACAGAACACCTATGAATAGAATGCCATGCTGTTATCTTTTGCAACTTCATAATTGTACATTTATGAAAGCAAGAGCCATTTCATTAGGCAATTGCAATATAAGGCTTATACGCTTTGGAGATACATGTACTTCTGAGTATGACTGAAGGAGGACTGAGTTCAAGAAAGCATCTCAGCTGAGTAAAGCTGTTAAATGTGATTTAACAGAAAGCAAGCATTTATAAATATTACAAGTCAATGGGACTTACGACTTTGGATTCCTTACCATTCCAGAATATATTCACAAAATAATCTTTCTGAGAGAATGCATTAGTGATTGCTGTTGAAAAATAGAATCTTTCTGAGCCAGATAGTGAGACTCCCATCATTTGCCACCTTAGTAAATATCCCTTTTTTCCAGTTCTGTTATCAGATCAAACCTGATACGAGGCTTGACTGAATTTATCTCTTCCATCCTTATATCTATAATGTGAATGCTATCTCAAAATTGACACAGTATCTTTATAATAGAAATTTAGAAATTTTAGTTGACAATTGTTGTTTCTATCAACACAAAGCAGATTGTACTGCCTGGAAATGAGGTAAATAATATCTGTAAAAAATTATCAGCTTCCCAGATACATTTCCTTCTTTAAAATAACTTCACTTACAAGATAGATTTCCTTAGTTCACATGGTTCTGGGAGACTCTTCATAAAATCTAGATGTAATTCCCAAGAGCAGATAACGTTCACATACTGTGTGAAGGAAGGCTTTAATGATGCATGATCCTTTGCTATTTTCTGATACCCTTAGTGCAGATCTACTTTCTGGTACTACTGGGTCTGTTGCTGAAAGCAGTAACTTCAAAGGAAGAACTCTCTAAACCAAATGATCGTTTAGAAAGCTGATATTGATTTATTAGCAAAGTTGGCCAAGTTTGGATGCTAGATGAAACTAGCATACTGCCTCAAAAAAACTGCAACATATTTATTTTGTAACTTTTTCGTATCAACACGCCTAACTTGCCACTAATTCTACAATTACTGGTTAGTGATAATGGTTACATTCATCATTGGATCAGTATACTAAAATTAGCTTCACCTCTCAGGTAAATTAGCACACATGCTCCTTGTGAGTGTGGCGGGGTGAGCTTTTGGTGCTCTGAGCTGAGGTGGTGGTCACCATCTCCCACTGCCACATTTCATTTTGGCTCCCTTTCAGAATTTCTTAAACAATTTTTTATGTTCTGATACCGTCTAATCTCCATAACGAAGGTTTTGACTAGAAAAGTCCCGCTTAGCTCTGATTTCACAAAAGGAACAACTAGCCGTTCATCCCCAAGGATGAACGGCTAGTTAAAACCTTCTGAAAAATGGTCTACTTGCTCCTTCCAGGTGCACACTATCTTATTATCCTTTCCGCTAACCATTTCTGCTAAAATTTCCTCATCACCTTTTCCTATCCTTGAAGAAGTATTCTTTGAAAGACTGATTTACCACTCTTAAGGGAGTAAAAATAATTCTGCCACCCTTGCAGCAACAGGTCTGTCAGTATTTTAAGAGCACACAGTCTAGAAGCCTCATCAAGTTCTAAGTCTTAAAAGTTCTTTGCAGTTAGGAGCAGCACTCGTTTTGGTATGTAGGCTGCCCAGCAGGCTGTTCATGGATACTATTTGCAGTACTGTCTGAACTGCTAACAGAATGGTTTTCATTTTTTATCCAAATGAATACTGTAATTCACTTCACAGAAGCATTAAAAAGTCCCTGGGAGCAGGTGAGTTTGTTCTGTAGACCATAAGTTACACCATAAAGTGAACATACCTCTTTCTGCAATTTCTGCAATGGATTTCTCTTCCTGTATCAATGCAGATAATCATTTGCTCTTTTGAAACTTCTGCTAAACAGTCAGTATCTTTTCTTTAAGTTTCAGCTCTGAACGATTTTAGCTTTTCAAGAATATTGCATCAGACTACTACTATTGATCAGTTGAAGTAAATCTTTTTCATAAACTTACTGTACCTCCCTAACTGTAAAGAGTCTGCTGGCTAAATACTCCAATGTCCACACCACTGGACACACATTAGAACACTGTGATACGCTCGTGCTAGGGTTTAAGCTGGAATGTAGAGCCATTACTGTTTATTTGAACTACTTGACTTTTCCTGCTGGTGATATGCAGGCAAGAAAGAATGCAAGGCCGTGGGGCCTGGGGATTGTGGGTTTTTGACCATATGGACCAGAAAATAAATAATACTTCACTTCTAAGCTGAGCAGATTTGTAACTGTTCAACCTCAGTAATGTGTACAGGACACACAGCTCAATTTCAAGATGCTTTTTAAAAAATGTGGTTGGAACTTGTTCGTGCTGTTGCTTGGCATGGACAATACTGTTATGACTGTCCTGTTTAAAGTAGTGCCCAAATAATTTTTAAAAAATATGAGTTAGACTGCAAAAAAAAACGTTAAAAATTTAAAAATGCATTGAAGTCTTCTTTCTGGACCCTTTAGATTAGGCTTCAAACCTTTCTTCAGGAACTGTAAGTGCAAAAATTTTAATTTTTCTTCTACATGTTAAGAGAAGGCATGAACTTCCTTAAAATACCGCGATTTCAGGAACTGAGACTTCAGATACTTGGCAAATATTGGGAGACTTGAAATAAAATTAGTAAAATCTGGAAGGTCAGCAAAGGCGTTTTCTTTTCAACACTCTTTTTCATCAAGCAAAAGGAGGTTTTTCAAGACCGAGTATTATGACAGAGCCACTGGGAAGCAGGACTGGTTTCCCTGGAGATGTCTCTTTTCTTAAGAAACATGGCTCATGCTGAGCTTTTGGTTCATTTTTAGCAAGTCACTAGAACTGTTCCCTTCTAAATCATAATCTGTAAAAAATGGTGTTTGTTTCACAGAAGTATTAAGTGTAGTAGAACTTGTTCAAGCACTTCTTTCTTCAAAACTTGACTGTTTTGAGAAGGTAACTTCTGTTAATGAGTTAAATATAGCAAAGCCTTTTTATTTAAGTTTATTTTAACAGCTTCATTAATTTATGTTTTAATATGCGTACGTTTTTGTTTATGAAGAAAAAACCCAGTCTCTGGGGACTGACTAATATTGGTAATACTTTGGAAAGTGAGGAAACCCTTGTTATCAGGACCAAAACTGATAAATTAGAAGCAGATTTTTTCAACAGATAAATCAAAATGTGCTACCAACAGCAAGTCTGGGACTGAGACGTCTAGAGAAGGTTAGAGAAACCAACTTGTGCTTTAAATACTCTACTCAAATATTCTTCCATATGCAGTATTAGAAATACAGGTGGCAGTTGTTCTGCATAAGCCACCCTGATTCTGTCATCATTCTTTCCCTGGATTTTACCCTGGAATCTGAAAATGCACCCTTTTCTATAAACTCCTGATTTCCCAATTAGAAAAATAAATTGAAATTAATTATGCTTAATATTTTTATTTTGACAGTCAGAAAAACTGGAGTTGTGTGCCTTTTTGAAATAATTACAACTGAACTAAGTGTGCAAGTGAAGTCAGTACATTCCCACACAGACTCCTCACAAAATGACAAGACTTGGCATCAACCAACTGAATAGTTAAGGCTTGCCAGGAATAGAAGCAAAAGTCATGCCAAAAATGGGGGAAGAAATGCTTGTACAGCCCTTCTCTAAGTATTGCTAATCATGTAACAAGTTCTTCTCTATTAGATGCTCTTTGTTATTGTTAGACAAAAGCAAGACAGACTTCCCTCTTCCTAGAGGGAGATTAAAATTAACAACCTCATGACATAGTCACATCAGATGTTTTTTGGCAATTTAAACCAAAGTTGTAAACAATAGCTCCAAATGCCAAAACTTGTTTAATCTGGATGATTTGTGGATGGGAACTTCAGTTGTAGATATAAAGATGTCTTAACAAGAAATTAACTCTTGACTTCATGTTTTGGTAGAATAAAAGAGGCATCATCTCAGCCCCGGAGAGAATACCAGCCCAAACCCCGTATGAGCCTGGACTTCACAACTGGTGACAATACTCAGCACAATGGAGGAATATCCCATGCCACCACACCCAAACCGTCAGGTAATGGCAATAGCAATGGGAGAAGAAAAGCCAACTCTGGCTGAAGTTTTCTTACAATGCAGAAGTTCCATGCTTTTTTCTAGAGTTTAGTTCTTCCATAGCAAGAGAAAATGAGAATAAGGATAGTATAGGTGTTTGAACCGTTGTTTCTTTGTGAAGTATTCACATCCCCAGGCAGAACTTTGATAGATCATCCACTGCTTTGTCCTAGAGGCCACATCCTTAGTCCTAGAGGCTCAGATAGATGCCGCTATACTAAATTCACCTTGAAATATATATCTTTTCATAGAGGGCATTTAGAAAATCAAAGGAAAACTGGAAGTTTTACATGAAAGTACAGAACCTTGAACCCCAGCCAGGCCTCCATAGCACTAACCTGCTTTTTAAAACCAGATGTTACAACACAAAGAGGCTGAATGCAAAAATCACTAAAAAGAAAACAAAGCCATCTAAGTTATTTTATTTGTTCAGCTGAGAGTGGCACAAGCACGATTAAGCCATTATATGACTCCTCATAATTATTATCTTAAAGAAGTGGCTCAAGTTGCATCAGGAGGTGTTTGGATTGGATATTAGGAAAAATTAATGAGAGAGTGGTGAAGCACTGGAACAGGCTGCCCATGAAAGTGGTGGAGTCACAGTCCCTGGAGTCACCATCACCCATTCAAAAAATGTGTAGACATGGCATGTTGGAACATGGTTTAGTGGTCATGGTGGTGTTGGCTTGATGGTTGGACTTGATGACTGGTTGGCCTTCAATGACAATTGCTAGCACACTCCACCTTGCAAGATTGATTTTTTTTCACTAAGTCTTTAATCAGGATTTCCTTCCTTGCCATCACATCCTGATGTGAATGTTTGATGTTCCCTCTGATACAGGCAGCAACAGTATCTCCATCTGGTACCTGGAAATTGTCTGCACAAGTGCAAACTTCTAGTAATGTTCGCATGCTAGCGAGGAGGTGGATACAATGGAAATTTTTTGTGCCTGAGCGTGCCTTGAGTCTTGCACAGAGCCAGTTAGATTTAGATTGGATATTAGGAAGAAGTTCTTTACTCTGAGGGTGGTGAAATACTAGAACAGGTTGCACACAAAGGTGGTGGAGGCTCCATCCCTGGAGGCATTCAAGGTCAGGTTTGATGGGGCTCTGAGCAAGCTCAAGTAGTTAAAGATGTCCCTGCTCACTGCAGGGGGCTTGGACTAGATGACCTTTACAGGTCCCTTCCAGCCCGACACATTCTACGATTCTATGCCAATGCTCTTCTCCTGCCACTGGTAACTTCCTTCTTTTCCTTTTTGTATTGTCATGAACACTTGTCTGTGATAAGGCAGTGCAGACTGATCTTTCTGTATCTCTTCAGTATTCATATTTTCCTCTTCAGAGAGCAGTATTTAGCATTTTCTTCAAGATGGGGTCTTTTTTTGGAGGTGTTCTTCAGTTTCAGAGAAACACTTTCTTAGTTGGAAAATACCTTTAAGATCACCTAGTTCAATCTTGCAATGCCAAGTCTACCAGTAAGCCATGTCCCTAAGCACCACGTCTACATGTCTTTTAAATACCTCCAGGAGTGGTGACTGAGCCACTTTCCTGGGCAGTTTGTTCCTGTGCTTGACAGCCCTTGTGATGAAGAAATTTTTCATAACATCCAATCTAAACCTTCTTTAGTGCAACTTGAGGCCATTTCCTCTTCTCCTATCACATGTTACTTGGAAGAAGAGACTGACGCCCACTTCACAACAACCTCCTGTTAGGCAGCTGTAGGGAGCAATAAAAGTCTACCCTCAACCTCCTTTTCTCCAGGCTAAACAAGCCCAGTTCCCACAGCTACTCCTCACAAGACTTGTGCTTGAGATCCTTCACTAGTTTAGTTTCTGTTCTTTGGACATGCATGCTTCAGCACCTCACAATATGCAAAATATTTGAATCTGAAACTTATTCATCCTGAAATCAGTATGCATGAAGAAACTGATACATTCTTAAAAGTGCCATTATGGTGGAATAGCATGTGTCAGTTCATTCTGACCACTGGAAGTCCATGAACTTTTACTATAGAAAGTGAGGTAGGGATATAATTTTCCTTCCAGTTTAGCGCTGCAGAAGCATAAGTATTTTTACCAGTTACCGTTTTGCTTTGGGTTATACTAGAAGCTATAAAGACTTTGAGGAGATGTGGGAATAATGCAGGGAATAGGAGGAATATTTATTAATTTCACCTAATGTATAAATATCTAATCAAACTAATTAATTATCATAGTATCTATTAGCCATCCCAAAGGGTTTGTGGTCAAATGTTCTTGAACTAACATATTAGAAAGCTTTCTATTTCAAACCAGTTCTAAAACTGTCCTGGTGGCCCTTCAATCAAGTATTCTGTGGGAGTGGGGAGAAAAGAACTTTGGAAACTTCAGAAATTAGAATGTGGAAGATTAGGGGCGGATACAGTGGTTTATAGTATAGCTGTACCAGTGAAGTTTTCAAATAATGGACAAAGACACAGTTACATCTTCGCTCTTGTTTTAAATTACCCCTTATACCACTTACCTGAAGTAAATAGACAAAGCATCTCTGTGCCAGTAAAGCTGGAAATACGTTAGGGATTTTACTTCATCTTTTGTATTCTGTAAACAGATAGAAATTAGATTCCAGAGTGAACACAGTCATGCTTTTAGGTGTGGGCTTGACCATAGCTTAATTCTTTTAGGAGTCTGAGATGTATGCTAGCAGTCACATATGAAAACTGAAGGCTGTCAAATATTGATAGCTGTCTTGTAATGAAATTTAGCCGTCCAAATTTAGATATTATCCTAGAACTGTCATTAGCAAATGAATGATACCAGAAAGTAGCAATATAAGTAGTAGGTACATGATTAAAAGAATATTGTAACTGTTGAGATTTTTTAAAAACATTCTTTGTGTTTCTTCTCCACAGGTGTTCACATGGATCAGCCATGCTGCCGAGCTCTGTATGACTTTGAACCAGAAAATGAAGGGGAGCTGGGATTTAAGGAGGGTGATATCATCACCCTCACTAACCAGATTGATGAAAACTGGTATGAGGGGATGCTTCATGGCCAGTCAGGTTTCTTCCCCATCAATTATGTTGAGATTCTAGTTCCATTACCCAATTAGGATGGCTGATCCACCACCTCTGATCCAGATAGTTGTGTCAGTACCACTGCTTTAAAAATGCTGCTTCTTACACCTTACAAGTGCAAACTGCAGTGGTTAGAGTCATCAGTTCCCACTAAGCATCTTTGGTTTACGTGTTGTCATACTATGTGGTGGTGATGCGTAGTATCTTCTGAGCCAGTGTAGCGTGGGTTAGTTTATTGACCATGCTGGCCTGGTGGTAACCAGAGCCATTACTGAGATGAAGCTGGGAACTTGATGGCAAGCAAAGCAGGTAACTCAGAGTAAATTAGCAGGAAGTGAAGGTAATATTGGGAAGATAGTGCCTATCACCACTGTATTACTTTTCAATCTTAGTTCTCTATAAAAAGAGGGAAAAGTTCTTGCCATTCCATCCTTCCTTTCCTAATGATACAGTTCACACAGGTCTAACATTGACTAACCAGAATCATATCTTCCAACTAAAATGGCTTGCTGTTTTCAGAGAGACAGTGTAGATGTCCACCGTCTGGTTTCTCAGAAAGTGATCCACTGTATTGTGTGTCCTGCTGCTCTCTGCTCATTTTTATATTCTTAATTATTTTTAAAAGGCCTATTTCCATCCAGAGGTAAACTGTAAACCATAAAATGGGGATTCCTGTAGTGAAAAACCGTAGACCACAAAGCACCTGAATTTGCCCTTCAGGAACTTTGAGCATGCTCACCAAAATGCCAGTAAGAGGGCAAGATGGGGAATAAAACTGGCATTTGTTAAGTGTTTTTTGTCAAGTCTTGGCACAAAACCATGCTGCTTAAGCACCAGATATCCTTTGTAAACTCACTCACTGAGGAATACAATAACCAACCAAACATGACCCTCACTCCACTTATTTCTGTCTACCATGTGTTCTTCAAACATCATTTGTGCATATTCTGCCCTCAATGAGGACTAAATAAAACTCGTTATCTTTTTGTGTTAAGCAGTTAAGACGTGGCTGTATATGCAAAAACATTTCCCATATGTTTAGTTGGTTCTCTTGTGTTCCTCTTTCCTGCACTTTGTGTGTACAGTGCTGTGCCTAGCTTCTTGGCATTCTTTTGGTAACAGTTGCAGAAGTTATGTTAGTTTAGTTATCCAGAGTTCTATTTATCTAAATTGTACAGACTCTTTCAGAGGTTTAATGTGCTGCTTCGAATGTGCCACTTCAGTACTGGATGATGTGAAATGAATACAGTTCCCTACTGCTTAATATATAAACTATATCATGGAAAGTATTGATATTTCAAATAAATACTGAGAGAATAACTAGAATAATGTAGTGGATTATTACTTTGGTGTTTTGAAATCTGTTGTCCTAATTTCACATAATTTTATTTCAGAAAGCATATTCCTCATTTCATGCAAATGTGAAAAATACTTTTCTTTGGTCATTATCATACTTCTGTGGTCAATTAAAACTCATATATGTCATGGCCCTACAACACTGAGCACATTAAATTAATGTGATTATGACCAGCATGCAATCTTGAGGATACAAGTTGTTTCTTGTTAAAGAATGCTGGTGTTCACAAACCCTCCTTTAAACCTTAAAGACATGGTAACTTATAATTTATTTTTTCTTTCATATAACACAGGATTTTATTTAATTTTATGTTCTTTGTTGTACACATATTGTGGTGGGTTAGCCTTGTCAAAAAGCCAAACACCCACTTAGCTGCTCACTCTCTGTTCCTTCTCAGTGGGATGATAAGAAAGCTCGTGGGTTGAGATAAAGACAGAAAGATTGCCTACTGGTCACTGTCACATGCAAATCAGACTTGACTTACAGAAAACTAATCAATTACCAATTCAAGCAACTTTGTGCAGTGAGAAACGAAAAGACAAACCTTAAAACAGCACCTTTCTTGTCCCATTTCTGAGGCTCAGATTCATTCCTGCACTGCTGACTTCTCCCCACCAGCAGTGCAGAGGGATGCGGAATGGAAGGTTTATAGTCAGGCCATAATAGCTCCTCTCTTGCCACACCTCCCTCCGCACGGTTTTCCCCTTCTTTGACCGTGGTGGTTTTCCCTCTGGTATCTCTCACTCTTTTATTTTTCCCTTCCACCTCTCTCTGCCCAGTGCTTTTTGCCCTTTCTTAAGCACACTTTCCCAGAGGTGTCACCACCTTGCCAGAGCGTCCCAGCCATGCCATGTCCACCCTCCCCCCACAAAAAATGCCCCCCTCCCCCCCCCCCGCCATTGCCTTGTCTCATCACCCCATAGGCCTATCTAAGGGATGTCCCTACCCCAGCTGATGGAGGCTCTGACAGAGTAGAACAAGACAGAGTCTTACAGAGATGGAGCCTCATTCAAGGCCCAGTTCAAGGCTGAGTTAGACAGGTTTCTGAGCACCCTGATCTACTAGGAGATGTCCCTGCTCACTGCAAGGCATTGGCCTAGATGACCTTTAAAGGTCCCTTCTGCCCTGAAGTATTTATATATATGTATTTTTTTTCCTATATATTTACCTATATATATTTTAATATATATATGTTTACCTTTTATTATGGTTCTGGCCTAAATCCTAGGACTGGCCTCTAAGTGAGTTTCTTTCCATGTCTGGAAGCAACCTGTTTCAAACCTGATGACACTGAAACTTATAACAAATGCATTAATAGTGATGTACTACAGTCAAGAACTGTGCTACAGTTAATTAACTGTGTTTATTATTGAGGCCTAGCAGTCACAAGTAGTGCCACTGGATCTGGGAGACACACATCTGGTCCTGGCACACCCCTGGTTTACCAGAGTATTATTTTGTAGTGTTTATGTTGGGCATGCAAACATATCTTAGAGATAATTCTACATGATTTAGAGCAAAAGGATTATTTTGTGTGCGGTGCTGCCCCACCCTGCTAAGGGAGCCGGTTTTTTAATGTGGAAGGAAATGTTGTGTCTTTCAACAGATGGGGCCAGAAGGAATGCACAGAGTAGTTAAAAAATCTGTTAAAAGACATCATTTGATTACACAGGCCCAGTCTTGATATGTTACACAATTCTTGGCAGTTCTGTATTGCTCTGTTTTCTGTCTCATATAGGTAATCCCTGAAGAATGCTTTATTCCTCAGGTGGTAAAATCAAAATCTGACTTGGCCAACACACAGATTACCAGGGCTGACAAAAGATTGCATCTAACACTTCAGTGCTAGGATGAAGGGTGTGACCCAGGGATTGGAAGAAAGCAGGAGGCTGTTTGCTTTTATATTTTAGTTAGTTTAGTTTAGTTAGTTTTAGTTTAGTTAGAGCCCTGTGACTCTATTCCCTTCTAGAGGCACATAAGACATGCTGTCGATGGGGGCAACATCCTTTTTTCACTGGCAGATTTACAACTTCTGTCATCCTGCTTCCTAAGGTGTATGTTTTCAGAAACATTTCAAAAATGTGACATGAGTTCCTAATTACCAAACTTGGCTGTAGAACTGCTGCTTCTCACAGAGGAAATTAGGAAGTCTTCCAGTGCTGAGCTATGAGCTGCCGTATACAGTGAAATGTTTTGGGTTTGATGTTTGTTTGTTTTTTTGGTGAACCCCAAGCTTTCATGAAGCTTTAACTAATTAGACTTTCTCATTTACTGCAAAGTGAAACCTTGTGAAAAATATAACAAAAAACCTCCAACAGTTCCCTGAACCATTCTCCATTTAAATAAAACCTTGTATGTTATACGTAGTGAGGTGACTCTGTGTAACCATTTTCACTATAATGGTTGACAGTACATGAAGAGCACCAGGACGTCTAATGGTGGAAGTGACAATACAGAGCATGCATAATTATACTGAGTTATTTGCATAAGGAGAATTCCACAAATACCCTGGCTAGGTTGCAAAGATTTAACATGCATTCCGAGTGCCTTTATCTAAGGTTTGTATTCCCAAAGTGCCCCTGGAGTTGCCACTTAGCCGTGCAAGCATACTTTACTTCTTCAGCATGAGAGGAGGCGGACTCTGACAGTCCTTCTGCAGTAGGCCAAAGTAGATTGTTAGCAGCTCAGTTTCTGTAACGCAAACTTGAACCACCAGGAAAAGATACACTGTGATGATAGACATCAGCACATGTCAGTGGTGGTGTCCAGAGAAGCTGCAGGTGCATCAACTTCATCAATCCTATAACGATGCTCTGCTCACATGTTGTACCCAGCTCTCCTGGGTAATGCTAAGGCAGCTGATCAGCTCCTGCAAGTCCTGTAAGCAGGTGCTTTAAAGTTTGCTCTTCAGAGAGCAAAAACAAATGAAGATACAAATTAAGTAGAAGCAGCTGGACTGTTTATGCCATCATTTTAACACTTCTGAGCACCAGGATAAAAAGCTTGGTAGATGAAAATAACTTAGACTCACAATGTCCACCGCAAAAGAGCAGCCGCTGCTATGCTCAGCCGAGTGTAAAGCTGAGATAGATAGCTGTTCAAAATGAGGCAGCTTCCAAAAGCATGGGGCATTATAGATCATTTCACCATGTCCTCAACATTTCTTCTCCCCAAAACTGCTCCTTGCTTTCACTTTGGAGCATCATGAAGTTACTGTTTGCTTTGGCCTGGAAGTCTAGCAGGATCTCGTGGGGTTCCTGAGGTCACCAAGGTCACATCATACTTGTTTCCAGATCTGTTTAAGGTGATAGGATGGGACTCAGCATAGACTTGACTTCCCATGCTGTCAGAGATTTTTTACCAGAAACTGGGCAGTAAATTTAGCTTTAATTCTCCAACTGTACAATAGGGCTGGTAATAATTCCATGTTTCACAGAGCTGTTGAGAATATATCTTAATGTGCAGAAAGCTCTCAGACTTTATGCTGTAGACTTGAGGAATGCTATGTTATTAATGAAGCCAAATAAAAACTTTTTCACCCGAGTCCAAAAGTTTTACTTTTGATGAATTAAGAATATTTGCTAAGCTTTAATAATGTAACCTTCAGTTAAAAGTATGAAAATGGAATCAAGCTGAAGGTAACTTCCACTGAACACTGGGATGATGTTTGGCAACTAGAGGTATTAATGTGCTGCATTTCTTAGGCAGACGTCTGGAGGTCACAACTTCAGCACTTCACTGGGCTGTGAAGTTAACTCTAGACACGTCAGAGGGCCTATCAGAATTAGAGCAGGCAAGGACAGGACTCGGCAACAGCAAGAATTCCATAATCTGTGCTGAACTTGTAGGCTCTAATGAGCTGTAGAAAATGTAGCAGGGCATGCTTTGTTTCTGTTCTCATACCCTGACAAGCGTTTTTTCAATTGAAGATGCGTAGCATTGCAGCCTGAGTGCTGCAGTGTGAATGTGGTTTGCTCCACCATGCAGTCAGCAGCCACCTGAGAAGCCAGTCAATTTCTTCAAGCCACATATACAGTGTATGCTGCCACAACCTTTTCAAGACGTGGGAGGGATCTAAATCTGTTTTTAACAAGTCCAGCATGTTTAAAATTAAATGCAGCTGGCGATCTTCTCTTAGATTTCGGACCACAGTTCGTGCCAGGTTACAAGTGTTTGTTACTGTTTGGTGTTAACAGTGTGAGCCAGTAGAGGGCCCCCTGATATTTAATTTTAATCTTAAAGATTTCTGGAATTTAGGGTTTTAAAGGATACTATTAACAAACATAGATATTCCCACAGATAATGTCCATTGTGCAAAGCTAATTGTGGAAACCTGTTCCTTCTATATCAGCCAAATGTAAACATTAAAATTAAAGAATCCTTAAACCACCCAAGCTGTGGAAATTGTTAAACCTCACCCTATCCACTTTCATCTACCATATTTTCATAATGTAGACAAACTTTTTGTGTGTGTGTAAATCTTCAGAATGATTTAACAGAACACACCTAACTGTTGAGAAGTTCAGTAAAATAGTTGAATATCACCCATACACTCATATCTCCCATCTGTCCAGAATAAAGTTTTTTTTAGCTGCCTCCTAGCTACAGATCCTTACAGAGCAAAGCTTTATAACTTCAGTCAGGCACACACCTGCTTATACGTAGCTTTCCCTCCCTCCTCCCCATTTAATAATAGAATTTGAGATGCTCACCTTCAGAAAACATAAAATAAAATAATCAGAATGCCTTCTAAAATTGTTCATTCAAACATAAACCATTCATCATGAATACATCCATCAGCCTTTAGCTGGAAGGAGAGTTATGCTTACTTTGGGTAAAATAGTCTCAATTAATGTATTAGAATATGAATGTTTTGACAGTTAATAGCATCTTTCATCTGAAGTTCTCCAGATACTTAATGTATATTAATTGAGATTCTTTCTTGCAGAAAAATTATATATTTTCTATATTTATATATATGTTATTTTTATTATACCAAGTTCAAGCAGGGACCCTTGTGGCCTAAGTGATTTCTTTCAAACTGTGCCTTGAACTAGTTGTCTCAGTGTCTGGATGCCCTTCAATGTAAGATTAGGGCAATTTCACACGTATTTTGTTTTGTTCCTCTAAAAATGTATTAGGAGTAAGAGGAGGTGTAGGAACTAATACTAAGAATTTAATTAATCTTTAGTTTGACTGTAAAAGATAAGTATGATAATAAAAATAAAAAAGTGTTTTCAGGTGTAAATATGGGTTCTCCAAAGACATTGCAAAAGCTACTTATATGGTAAACAGCTAAGCTCAAAGTGCCTGTTAAAATTGCTGAAACAAGTACTCTTCATGTGAAAGCTTCATGATGTCATCAGCACTGCTTTGTAAAGTGTGGTTTTGCCCATTGGTACACAGAGACACCTTCTCCTGAGACTTTTACCATCCCTAGCTATCATTTTGATCCTTTAGAATGCGTTTAAGAGGAAGCAAAAGTCTGACAAAAAGAAATTATGTCTTGTTTGAACTCACTGGAAACGAAAAATGAGTAAAGACCATGAGCCGTAGGGATACTGGGGTAGAACACCGTGGATACAGGCTCTGCTTCCACCTGCCACCATTTCTGTAGGAAAGACCTACAAGCTGTGCTGCAGGCACAACAGCGTCAGCACATTGCTTGCAAGTATCTTGAATGTGCAAAGTAGAAGTGTTTTGTTGTTGAGCTGTGGAAAATCTCTTCTAGCAACCAATCTTTGCTGTCATTATTCCTGGGTCATTTCAAAGCATCATTAGCTACAGCACTTGCTCCAACTAGTACTTTGTTACTAAAGCCCTAAGGGAATTCCTTACAGATAAACCCACCAGGATTACAAAATAGGGTTTCCAAGGACTAGGCAGTCCTAACTCCAAATTATTTGGATATTCTATCTTGTGAAAGATTTCCAAAATATCTTGTGATGGCTGAAGGCAAATCCTTTTCATAGGATGTTTAAACTTTAATTCCTTTCCAAATATTTAACTTGATACATTTGTCTCCAAAATCTTTTTTTATCTGCTGCAGGAGTATCAAAACCTTTGTGCTGATTATAAGTAAGTAACTAAACATAATTAGCCACAGCTGACAGACAAGCAAGCAAGCGAGAACTGAGGGAATGAGCCATGGTAAGGACCATGGATCAGGAAGCGCTAGGAAACTACTGTAAAGGCATAGTGTGATGATATCATCGTGTATTGATCTGAGACAGCATCTGGCCATAAAACCCTCCAGCAACAGAGTTTGGGAAAGTTGGTACGTGGACATCTGGCACCATGTAGAAGCAGTGGACTCCAGATACAAGTGTTAAAACATTCCCTGCCAAGGCCTCAGGCAGAGCCCACCACACAGTGGCTGGAGAGTGTTGCTTATTTCGATGCTTCAGCTTTCTGGTGTGGCAACAGTGGGGGAACCACATACATAACTGCGTACATTAACTCTGCGTGTGCACATGCATGTGTGTGCATGTGTGCGTGTGTGCACAATCCTTTACCTAACAGAGCCTATCCCACTTGTTGCTCCACTTAATAAAGTCAGCTCAACCATGTGACATTATCTGGAGTTCCTTTTACCTGTTATCAAAGAATAGAAGTTATCTTGCTTAAAAAATTTTCTCTCTTTTTATGAGGGACTACAACTTTCTCTTATTTTTAAAATTTTTCTGAAGGGTCTCAGCATTGGAGAATTTTATCTTTTTGATAAGCTCTTGCTTTTGACCCAATAGGGAGAGTAAAAATCTTTGATGTTCTGCTTTTGGTTTTTAAGTGATACACTTTGAATTAAAATGATTGCCATTCTCTCTCATACATTTTATATGCTAAGTTTTACACAGGTTTCACTTAAAATCAGAGCATGTGAAACAAAAAAAGTAAAAATATGGGAACATTTCTAGCTTTGAAAAAATATTTTAAACGTCTAGAGTCTTCAGGTATTCTAGTCTGAGTTGGTATTCTAAGAAAAATGTCACTGGAAACAATTTGTAATTAAAATGTTGTAACATTTTTTTCTGACAAAAATAATCTTTGGCAAAAAATTTTCAGTCAGATTTTCAGTATCTCTGTAATTCAGAGATGTCACCTAGCTACAAGAAAACTTTTTGGGCCAAAACTAGGATATACCGAATATTATATAAGATGGTATCTACATGTGCTTTTATATGCAAAATCACTGGACAACTCATGTGCCAGCAGAGACTGAAAAGACTTACTCCTTTTCACCTCTGCTGGTTATGTATCAGAGAAGCCTCTACAAACTCTTTTGCATTTGGCTTTTGTCCTCACCTACCTAACATTCTGTAAAACTTTGTGGAGTTTTTTTTTTAGTTTTGCGTTGGATGCTCAGACAACAGGGATCTGAAAAGCACTTTTTAAAATCTAGTAAATTTGTGATTCCTGCCTGCCTGTAGCGGTGCGCTGTCACAGGCTGTGTGCCTCTCTCCTGTCTTTCAACTATTTTGGTCCTGTGCCTAGGTAATTAGTTACTTGACCCCATTTCTACAGTACTTGGAATGGAAAGAGGATAAAATTCTCCATGTTATTTTTCTCTTTTTAACGCTATGCCTGGCATAGTGCAAGTTCTACAGTAATTTTGTATATCAATCGTTAGCAGCTATAGACACAGCTATATACCCAGTATATCTTAATCTTGGCCTAAGTAGTGTTTCTGTGTATGTTCTATAATAGTATATTATTTAGACGTGCTTTTAAAGATCTCCAGTATGAAACTGTAATAACAAACTAGACCTTAAGGAGAACCTTCAGATGCTGTTGCTCAAGGGCAATTATAGAGAAAGTAAGTAACAGGCAAAATGTCTTGCATTAGCAACTTTCAGGAACAGGTAACCCTGTGCAGTGGGTGCCCTTGGGGTTAGCACTCCTGCAGACTGGAAGCAGCTACTGGTGGTGTCTGTGCACAGAGGCAGATAGAAAGGAATGCTGAAGGCTAGGGGTCTGGTGCATAACTCTGGTGATAGGAAAGGGTAAGTAGAAATTCCTGGGTGGTTGGTACCAATCAAGATGCCATCCAAGGTCCCTGCTCAGCTTGGCACAAAGGGAATACAAGAAGCAAGAAACTTTTGACTGAATGCTCTTCTCTCAGAGTAGTAAGAGGACAAGCATTGAGATACATTCTTCTCTTCCCATTAGGTCTGAAGATATTTTGTTGTATGGGGATATCAGTTTCTGCTTTTACTATTAAGGGTTAAAAGCAATAAATATATTTCCAAAGTGTTGATTTACCCATCAAAATATTTTGAGTAAGCTTCTATGTAACTATGCTTAACATAGTTTCTGACATCTTGAAAATGACTAAAGCATAGATAACCACACTGATAAGTTATCACGGATGGTTTTACTTTGTAAAACTTTAATAAAGAATGGTTACATTTTCCAACCAGCTTCTCTTATGCAACAGCTGCAAAAATCCAGAAATCTTTCCTAGTAATTCTGTGCAGGTGATCTCACATTTAGAGGAATTAATACTGAGAAACTATGGTTGTTCTTTAAGCAGTGATCAAAATTCCATTCCTTGTACTTGCTCGGGCTATCAGAAAGGTCTGAACATTCTGAGGTTTTCCTTCCCCCATATTTTAATATCTATGCGCTTTCATCACCTCTACAATCTGCTGGTGCATGAACAGAGCTGAGGAGTTTGCTGCATTCAAAACTGGCTATCATTTTGGGCTGCTGTTAGAGGCCGATAAACAGAGATCATAAAAATCAGTGTCAGGTGATGGGTATCAGTACTGAGATATGTGCATAAAAACAAAGGTCACAAACTTATACAAGACAATGGTACAATATCCTCATTAAGCATCACTGGGGAGAAGTGTTCAAACAAAGCCTGGGCTGTAAATGCTAGCTTCTAGTAGCAGTCATATTGTTCACATATTTCCTACGAGTTTTCTACCTATAAACAATACCTATAAATACTACACTACCATCTTAACAACAATGACACTAACTTCCTGAAATATGTAAATAGCGCAGTAATAAGTAGACGTAGGGAAACTATTTTTTTGAAACTGATGATGGAACACCATATACAGCTCTAACATCAATACAAATAATTCAAAAATTGAAATGTGAGAAAATAGATGCTAACTATTTGAAGGGTAAGGAAACACCTTACCGATCCTTGTTTGGCTTAATAAGAAACAGGTAAAATTGTATTTATTAGTATAAATGGAATAAAATAGAGAACATACTCTATCTGCTAAAGTGTTGTCCAAAATATGAAGAAATAGATCCACAGTCTGTTAGTGACTGGGACCCTTCCAAGATGCAGAGCATAATAAGTACAGTTTATAGATGTAGTCACTAATTGGAAATTGAATTAAATTCTGTGGCTTGAATGTATTTGTCTATGTGTGTAACAGCCCCCACTGTCTGAAAGCCAAGAGGTTGACAATGAAGAAACCAAGGGAATTAAGAGGGTGAAGGAGGAAATGAACATGCCATCAGAGAAAAGCTAGATACAAAGAGCAATATCACAGCAATGACTTCCCCTTGATTAAATTAACAGCACTAATCGTTTATTAAAAATAAGTTTTGTTTGGAATATGTGAAGAGCGTTTTAAGAGATACATTATTCAAGGCCTCCTCTCTAAATTCCTTCCTCTTTTCTTAAAAAAATCCCAAGTGGGTCACAATTCCCGAGAGATGACAATCAGACCACAAGTGTAGCCTCAGTTGAATGGGTTAATAGGATCTGAAAACCTCATATTTTATCTCTCTGGTATGTTGTCAAAAAGCAGCTAAATATCATAATTTTTCACCATGGTAACTACTCTTTAATGGTGATGAGCTCCAGAGAAAATATGGTATATGGAAATAATGCACCATGGAACTTACAAAAATGTGGCAAAATTTAATGTGCTACTGTAAATTGCAATTCTGTGTCTTTAAGAAAGTGCCAGAAAAAATAGGTCTATAGTGAGAGTTTTAACAACATAGTTTCTAAGTATGATTTAGTATGACACAATTGCCAATGACTAGCTTTTACTCAAGTGCTCCAAACAAGGGAAGAGCTTTGGAGAATGGCTGAGATATTACTGATATTTAAACTACATTTTCTTATATCCGTGGTTCACGTTAGTTATGCAACATTCATGATCTTAGGGCATTTTGCTGTGATTAATAAATTTTTTAAAATAGCTAACTTTCACACAAGATAAGTCAGAAATATTTGTATTTAGGCATTATTTTTCTTTCGAAATTTACAACAAGTTCCTCCTCACACATACTTGGCCTTTTCTATTGTTCTCCTACACTGAAGATTCCCACCTGTCTATTTTAAAAAGAGAGTATAACACAAGGATCTTCCTAATATGGGCAGCTATGTAAATAATTTCATTTAGCATTAATAGAGCCAAATCTTTCAGCATTTCACCCCCACAATCCCTGTGCTGAAAATTTAGCTGACTCTATCTATTTTAGTTTAACAGTATAGGTATGTTTCTGTAGTAGATGAAAAGCAAGGAAATTTGTATTCACGATAGGTGATTTTTAAGTTTTTAATGGATGCCTTAGCCCCAGCTAGACCTGAACAATTTTCTTCTACTGTATTTGGGTACTTGTAACTGCATGCTAGAACTGCACAGTGCAATAGAAATGTTATCACATTTTAAATCTCTGCCTATCTGGCATACAAGTGCCTTTTCTTTTCTATTTTCTGTTATGGAAAATATTCCTAACGTCAAGCATTATTAACACACCTTTGGATTCTCTGCATATTTTTGTTTTACTAAAGAAACTGCATTATCCTACTTCTTTTTTGATGTAACTACAAAAAAAACCCCACCGATTCCTTGTACAGCAAAAATATAGTAATAATTGTGTAATCTTCGAAATATGTCAAACAACTTTTTCAGATAGCATAAGTGGGTAAAGTATAAGGCTCATACAGGCTTTTAGCTAGAGATATGCAAGACAAGCTGAGAGATTACAAGAACGATTCTTAACAAATGATCTGTGAGCTCTGTTTCATGCAAAACTAGGAAGGCTTTGTCCTATTTTGAGCTCTTCAACAACTGTGAGCAATTGGCGCCAGGCCAGGACAGAAAGAAATGGATAGCTACAAGTACCTTTAATGCAGTAAGAAAGGGTTGCATACCATCCAGGCAAAATGAGAATAATCTTGGTGATGAAGAGCAAAACACTGTTAGCATTTGGAAGTGTTCAATAGGTGGCTTCATTTTTTTGTTTGTTCTCAGAAAGCACCTATTATGGAGGTTTTTCTACTTGATCATTAATACATTGAACTCAGTGCTTCTCGACCAAGTGTCTCAAAAGTGTCTCATGAAAGGGTAAATTTGAGCCATAAAGTTTGGAGGTAAAGAGCTACTCATAGACTTGAGGAGGAACATAACGTCCAGAATCTTTTTTCTGATTTAATGGCCGGAACAAAACTCACCACTAGAGCCTACATTACAGTATCTGGTATCTAACTATTCAAACGATCTTCACTGCCTATCTCTTCGAAAGATTTTTTCCCATGTATTCTAATGCATTTTAAAAATAGAATTATTATTTAACTGCATGGATAGTAAACATTAAAAATCCCTATTTCATGGTATTTTTATGCTTCAAGTTTCTTTTAAAGCAAAATCAATGTCTTTTTGTCTTAATGATTCTAGCACAGTTCACTGCTTGCAAAGTACTGAACAAAACCTTTCTACTGTGTCCAGTTCTGGTGTCCCCAGCATAATAGGGACATAGATCTGTTGGAGCGTGTTCAGAGGAGGGTGACAAAGATGATCCAGGGGCTGGAGCACCTCTGCTACGAGGACAGGCTGCAGGAGCTGGGATTGTCCAGTCTTGAAAAGAGAAGACTTCGAAAGGACCTAATAGCTGCCTTCCAATACCTGAAGGGAACCTACAGGAAGGCTGAGGAGGGACTTTTTACAAGAGTGTCCACTGATAGGACAAGGGGAAATGGGTTTAAGTTGAAGGAGAATAGATTTAGATTAGATCTTAGGAAGAAATTCTTCAGTACAAGGGTGGCAAGACCTTGGAATAAATTGCCCAGAGAGATTGTGGCTGCCCCCTCTTTGGAGGTGTTCAAGGCCAGGTTGGACGGAGCCTTGAGTAGCCTGATCTAGTTGAGAGGCGTCCTTGCCCATGACAGGGAGGTTGGATTAGATGATCTCTAAGGTCTCTTCCAGCCTAGGCCATTCTGTGGTTCTATGATTTGGCCCAATTATTTGGTAGCTTATGAGGTAGAAGATTTCTGATTTGTACTCAGATTTTATGTGATTCATTCTGTACACCTGAGCAAAATGTGTACATTATGCATACCTGAATAACACTTGTTAATTAAATACCATTAATATTACCCAACCTGGTAGAAAACTGCTGTCTGTGTGATAGTTACCACTGTGTTTATTGACAGTGCTCCACATACCAGTCTGCTGTGCTGTGAATAAAATAATTTTCAGCAGCTGCAAAGCCGCAGAATCTGTTATAGTGTGCACCAATTTATTCATCTGAATAATGAACAGTGAATGTGCACTATTTAAGTCAAACATATGCAAATATATATATATGTATATATATATAAAATTTGCACTGGCATCACCTAAACTGAAACCTAATGTGGTGTTACAGTTGTTTCAACAGGCTTTGTATCAGGACTGAAATCCTGCAGTGTCCAGATTGACGACTTCTTCCATCTCTAGAACTTTAGTAGGAAGAAATACATACTGATAGTGAAGCACTTGAAACACACTTAAAGCACCTGAAAAATAATCTTCCAGATTTTGACAGTCAAAACTCTCTTTAATCTGTTTATAGACTGTCATCCTGTTAGGCGCAAGCACAAATATGTGAAGTAAAATGCTACATGCTTCAGCCAGTGCAACAAGGGCAAAGCTTTTTGCTTTCTGTGTTTCTGTTCTAACTTGATAGAAAAATTCTTCCCAGTTGTTGTATTTCAGTAGATGATAGCTTATGAAGTTCTTTTGATAGCTATTTCTGCTTCTCATCTTCAGCCTAAGATTTTGCAAGCCTCTGCAAATAGTTTAGCTTGCAGATACTCTTATCTTCATTTTTGGTAAATTTGTCCTAGCATATGTCAGGTTAAAAAGTTTGGAGGAGCACATGCACCGAACATAGAGGCAGGGGCAAAACCAGCCATTTTTAACTAATGTCAGAATTACAGACTAGAAATGTATCTGATCAGATTTTCATTTGCTATGTGAAAATGCCTTGAAACAGTGCAGACTGAAATCCTGGGTTCTTGCAGTCCTCTTCATATGAAGGGATCAGTATTTTTTCCTTATTTTTTCCCCTTTTTATAATTTCAAACTTCCTTTCAGCAAAGTTGTATTATAGTACATAAACACATGGGTTGAGAGTCTTTTATTTTTCCTACCTTTTCCTTTAGTTTGGGATGTACCTATGCATAGATCACTTCTTTTTAGCTTTAGCATAAGATAATTAATAAAACCATTTACATATAAAATGCTTTGAGATGTAAGGATAGGAAGTGCCACCTCACCAGACTTGGCAAATGTGCTCGTTCCTAGGCAAAAATCAGTGTACACTATGCCTAGTGAGTGAGTTTGCTTACAAATAACCCCCTTTTGTGTTTCTCATGTATCCACAAATATTAACGAAACATCACTTGAAAAATCACGATTTTTGGAGGGTTGTGGGGTGTATAAGACAGTTTGAAAAAAGCTAGACAGGAACTCTACTATTGCCCTGAGAAAAATTGCCCTTATTGCCCTGAGAAAAAAAACTTAATTTGCAAGGATTTCCCCGAGTGAGAAGCAGCAAGGTAAATGCAGGAAAGCTAACGCAAACTGCACTGATACTAATGGTCTCAGTGCTCTGTTATGTTGCTTGCTCTGGGGGGGAAAAAAAAGAAGAAAAAAAAAAGTAAGTTGATTCTAAATACTTTCAAAAAAGCTCCTGAAATCAATGGGGTGAAGAGTATTTCATCTAGTGATACAGCGCCTTGCAAAATGTTTAAGGCAGATCTCACGCTTGTATAGGTACTTCCCATGCTTTGAATGTGCATGTGTAAATAGGTCTGGTGAATTTGTTTTTCGCCAAGTCCTTAGGATATAGCTGATTTTTTCTTGGTATGACTTTGCACACTTAGCTAATGTTAATGCAGTGTTTCAGATCCTTTTAGCTGACATGTAATATCACATCATCACCAAGTAAGTGTTGGTGCAGTTGTAATTAACACGTATTTTGGCAAACAGGAAGTGCCCCTGATATATTCCTAGATGTAAACCCCTTCCACTAGTCCTGGCTAGTAACAGTTGGAAAAATACTTCATCATGCTGTAATTACTTCAGAAGTGATTCTGGACTGCAGAGTACATGATAGGGTACAACTTTCTTTAAGAAATTTGGTGCATTTTTACCAGACATTTTTTTACCAATGGGATATAGATCTTAACATTCGGTTCAATGAATGGATCTCCTCAATTCGTTCTATTCAGTAGGACTACAAGCAAAAGATAAACAGCTTTTATTTTATTTTTAGAAAACTCTGTGTTGCTTATAGTAACGCTGAAAACGCTCTATGTTGCAGATTTTCTAGCAAATTTGAATGGAATTATTATTAAATAATATGTCACTGTAGTGGTTTGACTCTGTCTGGTGGCCAGGTGCCCACTGCAGCCACTCTATCACTCCCCCTTCTCAGCCAGGCAGGTGGAGAAAATATAACGAAGGGCCCAAGGTTTGAGGTAAGGATGGGGAGATCACCTGCAGCTACCTGGGCAAAACAGACTCAATTTCGGGAAATGAATTAAATATATCAACAATTAAATCAGAGAAGAGCAACGAGAAATAAAAGCAAATATTAAAAAAAATTATACCTCCTCCCTCTGCTTCCCTTCTTCCTGGGCTTAACATCAGTCCCAATTTATCCATCTCCTTCCCCCAAATGGCACAGGGGGACAGGGAACAAGTGTTGCAGTCAGTTTATCTGATGTCTCCACTGCTCCTCACTCTTCCCCTGGGACACTGTGAAGTCTCTCTCACAGGAGACATTCTTCACACCCTTTCTCTAATGTGAGTCCTCTCACAAGAGGCAGCTCTTGACAAACTACCCCAATGTGAGTCTCCTTCCATGGAGTGCAGTCCTTCAGGGAGAAACTGCTTCAGCACAGGTTCCCCACAGGGTTGCGAAGTCCTGTCAGCAAACCTCTGGCGGAGGCTTCTCTCTCTTACCATGGGCTACAGGTTCTGGCAGGAGCCTGCTCCAGCGTGGGCTTCCCATGGGGTCACAGCCCTCTTCAGGCATTCATTCGCTCTGGCGTGGGGTCCTCCATCGGCCACAGGTGAACATCTACACCTCCATCACCTTCCTGGGCTGCAGTGGGACAGCCTGCCTCGCTGTGGTCCTCACCATGACACAGGGGACTCTCTGCTCCAGCACGTGGAACACATCCTCCCCGCTCTGCTTCTTAACTGACCTTGATGTCTTCACATATTCTCACTCCTCTCTCTCTCTGCCAGCTGTTGTGTGCTGCAGTTCTTTTTCCCCCGCTTCTTAAATATGTTTTCACAGAAGAATTCCTCTCCTATCATCACTGACAGACTCAGCCTTGGCCAGCAGCGGATCCATCTTCAGAGCCGGCTGGCGTTGGCTCTATCAGATCCAAGGGAAGTTTCTAGCAACCTTTTGTAGAAGCCACCCCTAGAGCCCCCCACTACCGAAATCTGGCCAGGCAAACCCAATACAGCCACTTATTCATTGTAAAGACGCAAAGTTCATTCCCTAATAAGCTCTATTTGTATTTTCTCTTCAAATGCCCTGCAAATTAAATGTTTTATTCTGTCCTTCTATGTTTTGGTTCCTATGCTCTTCCTTCAAGTCTAGTAAAATATAAATATTTCCAACTCTAACACTCTCTCGGTCCGGCTATTTCAGATTTTTTGCTTTGGGTTTCTTTCACTCTTCTAACAGATGTACAGTCATGCTATCTCTGTAGGAGTCCCACGCTCTTTCAGGTGCATATCTCCCCTCCTACCAGACCATAAGTGCCCAAATGTGGTAGAATTTCTGGATCCCTCAACTCCAAGAACCCTACTAAAAAGTCTCTCCCTACCTTTCTTTCAAGCCCTTCTTAAGTAGTGAAAGACTGGATCCTTGTCCAGGCTGAAAAAATCCAACTCTCTCAGCCTGTCCTCTGGTGGGAGGTGCTCCAGCACCATACAAAGATGGATCATCTTTGTAGACTTCCTCTTGACCCCTTCCAACAGGTTCATATCCATCTTATGTTGTGGGCTCCAGAGCTGGACACAGTACTGCATGTGGGCTCTCACCAAAGCAGAGTAAAGGGGCAGAATCTCCTCCCTTAACATCGTGGTCACACTTCTTCTGATGCAGCCCAGGATACAGTTGGCCTTTGGGCTGTGAACACACACTGTTGGGTTATGTCCAGTTTTTCAACCACCAATACTCACAAGTCCTCTGCAGGGCTGCTCTCAATCCCTTCATCCCTCGGCCTCTACTAAAATCAGGTCTTGCCCTAACCCATATGCAGGACCTTGTGTTTGGCCTTTTTGAACCTCATGAGGTCCACAGGGGCCCAATTCTCAGGCTTGTCCAGGTCCCTCTTGATGGCACCCTGTACCTCAGGTATGTCAGTTATACAACTCAGCTTGGTGTCATCTGCAAACTTGTTGAGGGTGTGCTCAATCCAGCCATGTGATTGATGAAAATATTAAACAGAACTGGTCCCAGTACAAGCTCCTGAGAGACATCACTCTTCACTAATCTCCATCTGGACTGTTGATCACTACTCTCTAGATGCAACCATCCATCCAAATTCTTATCCACCAAATAGTCCCTCCATCAAATCCGTACCTCTCCAATTTAGAGAGGTAGAATATGGGACCATGTCTAAGGCCTTACAGAAGTCCAGATGGATGACATGTACCTCTTCTCCTTGTCCACTGATGTAGTCAAAGAAAGCCACAGGCTGGTTAGGCAAGACTTGCACTTGGTGAAACCATACCGGCTGTATCAAATCACCTCCCTGTCCTCCACGTGTAGAGTTTATTTGAAGGACAGTAACTAGCGGTGTACCCCAGGCATCAATGCTGAGTTCAGTACTTTTTAATGTCTTCCTTAATGACCTCGATGATGGAGCAAACTGTGCCATCAGCAAGGATACACAAAACTAGGAAGAGTAATATATACATCAGAAGGTCATGTTGCCATCCAAGTGGATCTCAACCAGCTGGAGAAATGGGGTTACAGGAACTTCATGAAGTTCAACAATGAGAAGTGCACTGTCCTGCACTGGATGTACTGGAGAAAGTCCACTGAACAGCCACAAAGATGATGAGGGGAATGGATCATCTCTTGTTTGTGAACAGAGAAGGACTGGTGAGTTGAATGATGGTTGGAGGCTGTATAGCGATCATGAAATGATTGAGTTTTCAATTCCTGGAAGAGTAAGGAGGGTGGTCAGAAGAACTGCTGCCTTAGACACTTGGAGGGCAGACGTTGGCCTGTTCAGGAGACTGGTTGACAGAGTCTCTTGGCAGGCAGTCCTAAAGGGCAAAGGATTCCAGGAAAAGTGGATGTTCCTCAAGGAGGAAATATTAAAGGCACAGGAACAGGCCATTCCCGTGTGCGGAAAGATGAGCTGGTGCGGAAGAAGTGTGGCCTGGCTGAACAGAAATCTATGGCTGGAGCTCAGGAAAAAGAGAGTTTATGACCTTTGGAGGAAGGGGCAGGTAACTCAGGAGAACTGAAAGGATGTTGTGAGGCTCTGCAGGGAGGAAATTAGACAGGCCAAAGCCCAGCTAGAATTTAATTTGGGCGCTGCTGTAAAAGACAATCCTTGCAGCAGGATGATGCTGACTTTGCTGAGCTGTCAGACCTGGCCAAGCCAGGCAGGCTTGGTGCAAAGGCAAGGTGAAAGTCATCAAATCCTCAGCTACTCATCTTCTCTCCAGTAAAAGTGTTGATTAATTTTAATTGTTATAAAAGCCTTGTAACAGCACTTTTGTTTAGCTATAGAAGGCACTGCATCTTACTATCAGGCCTGTGAGATTTGAGTCCTTCATTGGACATAAATTGAAAAATTTATCCTTCCATTTTCATACAGGTTTCCTGTGATTTATTTTAATAGCATTTATTCCTCTTGTAAATTAAATAGCATAGTAACTATCTGTTTTGTCTACTGCTTCAGAGGGCAAATGAGAGGTAATTCCTGCCAGAGTAGAAGCATGCTGTCCTCTTAATTTGATCATGATTATTGATGATCTGGATTTCACTTGTCTAACTAAAGCTTCAGAGCAACAAGCACAAGTTATGTCCCATTTCCATTTCAGTGTGGGTATCATCTAGTCTCTTTGTGCTGACTGATTGAAAATCCTTGGATGCTAAACAGCTGGTTCATTGCTTTTTCTAAGTCCCAGGACTGTGAGTTTATTTACTCACCTTGGCTCACACCTAAACTTCAGTCTATATAAGAGATCTCTTTTCAGATCAGAACTCCTTAGTGCTGTTTTTAAATAGAACTCACAAGTGGGTGAAGAAAGATATATAAAGGTGGAAAAGGCAGTAGAGTGTTTAGCATCCAGTTTTGAATTGCTGGTCAAGACTTGATCTCTGTGTAATACTCTGATAGCAGACACAGAGGAATGAAAACAAGACTTAGATTATATTCATAGCTCATTACACAACATTGTTTTGTCTCTTGACCAGCACAGTCAAAAAGCAAAGGTAATTATACCTGTTTCTTGTGGTATCTCCAGTTTTATTTAAAAAGCTGTAACATGTAGGCATGAAGGGATACATGAGAAACCTTTCAGGTGTGTTTCTTGCTCTCACAGAAGTTAAAAATACTTATAAGATTTCCAAAGGTTTTTGAGAGGCCCAGAAAAAGTGGGAACACCTAAAAAGGGCATTTACAACTTGAACCTAATGATTTTTAAGAATCTTTTTGGTTCTTGGTGACTTTAGTCTTCACGGTGTTAAAAGACAAAAATATGTCCTGAAGGAAAAGGAAATTCTACTTGCCCAAATTCTCCACTGAGGGAAGGATTTTGTATTTCAAAGGTGATTTTGTTACCCTGTATTAGCCTTCTGGGTGAGGAACTCTGCAGGTGCTCTGGGCTTTTAACTGCAGCTGACTAGTCTTTGCAATCACTTCCCTCAGTGAAGGTGTAATTCAGCCCCTGCAGAGGAGTAGATAAAGGCACAGTTTCACTTCTGTTTCTTCTAGGCTTTCAGGCACACTGCTTCCGAAACCCAGCTTCTGGCTGAAGTGAGGCGTTCGTACAGTGTGAGTGGTACATAAGAACAGGAGACAGGGCCCCTGCAGTCTAGGGGAATATCAAGCATCTTCCAGATACCAGAAGTACCTGGCAGATCTCTGAGTTTTGACAGATATTCTTTTTTCTTTACAGAGAGACTGAAGGAGGGAGTGGTAAGTCAAGCAGATTTCTCCAGGCAGGGAGGGAGTGAAACAGAGAAAGAAAGAGGGAGAAAAACAGTGGCTACTATTATCTGTAGATGCTGAACTCTTGTTTTGAGGTAAGAGCTTAACCATTTCAAACAGTCATTTTCCTGGCCAGGTATTTAGCTCAACTCTTTTAACTGTGTGAATCTACAAGTACCACATTTATTATAGTGCGGCTTAGACTTTGCATATCTCTAGCTCACAACAGTTATTCTCTGAAACACTGCTGTCAGGTGCTTTTTGTCTTTCTCTCTCTCATGTGAAATACCTAAAATAATTATCTTTAAAAGCAATAGCATTTCAAGGAGAGAATTTATCTTTTTGGTACAAAATAAATTAATCTGTGTGATAACAAACAAGGAAATAGGAAGTGTTATTTACTCATATTTCTATTCAAACAAACAAAAAAAAAGCACTTCTTATCTTGCAAGAGAAAATATGCTGGTGAATACCAAAGATCTTCAAGATTTCTAAATGACCTATGAAAAATGTTAAGAATTCTGACTGATATGTAAGAAAGAAGTGAGCAGTTCAATAGACGGTGCTTTATGCTTACCAAGCAAAGTAACACTGTATGCAAACAAAGCCAATAAATAGCATTTAGTTGCCTCTTGAATATCCAGCACTTCTTTGTGACGTGAAAAGTGGAACTTATGGATAGATAATGCATGTACATTTTGTAAGGCTTGAAGAGTAAAATTTTACCTAAATGAATACATGAATAAGTTTCAAATAAGAAAATTTAAAATTAATTAATCTAGTTTCCTAACATGATAAAGTGTCTCTTAACCTATATCTTAAAATGTTTTGTTTTTTACAAATATCAATCATTTCAGTGGCTCAGAAATGTCTAAAATGCATATATTGTAACTGGGCCAGATCTACAAACTAAGGTCCAAATCCAAACATCTTTAAAAATCAGATATGATCCTATCCAAGGTTTTGGTTCAACTTGTTACAAGACCGCTGCAAAATCTGGATTCTGACGCAGCAACTTCCTCGGAATTTGCAGTGTCCAGATGTTTGATGGGGAGTGTTGCTTGCTTGGGCCATTCTATCTGCTTTTTGTCTTTTTTAAAAAATATTCCTACATTTTTATTTTCATTTTATATCTGACATACATAATTCGAGACAGTAAGCTTTATGCTGAAACAATGAAATTCCTTTAATCTTGTTGGTTTTTTGTTTTTTTTTTTAATGAAATACAAACCCATGATGATACTGTATAGGGAATATTACACATTAATTTATTGTGGGATCCTTCTATTGGCTATTATCTTGAGTTCAGTTTTGGAGCATTTCAATGTACCAGTTCAGGGGCTGGAAATCTTCAAGACATTGCTACTGCCTTTTTAAGACTATTTAAGATAACCATTGCAAATTTGAAAAATAAAGCAGAAATACTTTTCAAATGTGAGTTTTCAGTTAAAAGGTTTATCTCACTAACACAATTGTGTCATGCTTATAATCCGTTTAAAAGCTGTTATTTGGATTAAAAAATCCAAGATAAATTGTTTTCAAAACCAGAACTGTATAGATAATGAAGACCACACAGTTTGTAATGCAGTGGTGGATCTAGCATTTTAATTTATTGTTAACAAGTTTTTGTTCTTCCTTTTGGAATTGCTTAACTTCAACATGTCAGCTCCACTCCCCATTTGTTACTGATTTGTTGCTTCCTTTTCACATGATTATCATTCCAATGAGTTGAAAAGTGCCATTGTTCTTGAATGACCATACCTTCCCTGAAATGTTCATGGAATTGAACCTGGAAGGGTAATTCTTTGTGATTTAAGTTAATGATATCACTGAAGTAGGTATCTTAACATTAGCAGATGAAATCAAACCCAGAGGCCAAAGTCACAGGGATGGACTTCTAGGTCAACTTAGTACACTGTCATGGTAAGTACCCTTCAGTAAAAATTGCAAAAATTCTACTGATTCTGTATTGTAGGCAGTGCAGTGTGCAAACAAAACCTTCATTTAGGAGGTGCTGTACTTGAAAATGATTTGTCTTGTGGCATCTAGACAAAAAGAGAAAGTGCACTCCCTGCCTTACAAACACACTTCTATTCTGCAGAAGTGTACTGGAGGTGACCATCTGGAGGCAAAGCTGGGAGCAGCTCTCAGCAGAGAGCTAGAAGATGTGACATTTCCGCATTTCCCCCTGGCTCGAAAGCCGTGGGCTGTAAAATGGTGCTTGTTGGGACGGGGAGGGCAGGGCCATTCTTTTTGTGTCTCCCCTGCCCTAGGAGCTGTGTTCACTTGGACCAGGCTACATTCAGTCAGTATGACTTCATTAACAGGGGACAGTTTCCACATGTGAGGCAACGAGGAGCAGTGCCTTCTAAGTCACAGGGATGTTGACAAAGCTGAGCCTGAGCTGCACAGGAACACTGTGCAGACAAATGTTTGGCATCAGAATGACACTTGGGCTCCAGCAGTTCAGCTGCTCAAGTCCAGTGAGGCTCTGCAGCCAAAATCACAATGCTCAGACTTCTCACTTTATAGAGACCAGTTTTGTATTAGGCATCTATCTCTGCTAAGTTCAACTTACTTCACGGTCTATTAGGAGGAACTACTTGCAGTGCACTGCAAAGGTGTAAATATTCATATACAAAGACAGTGTATTTTTGTTTGACAAGCAATGACAAAATTACTGTATTGGGACCTGAGCAGATTCTGCAACTCAGGATAGTCTGAGGGTATCTATACTGGCTAAACTTGTACTGAGCTGTTTAATAACAAGAATTTTAAAAGAAGAGCTCGGGGGCTACCATGTGTGCCATCTTTACTGGTAATGGAATTTTATTTTATACGTAATGGAATTTTATACGTAATGGAATTTTATTTCATACGTAACCTTACTGATGTCTGAGGTAATACTTGGACGATAAATTCCCATAAGAATAAATAATAATTTAAAATACATAAGAAAAGCAAAATTAGATCATGAAGCAGAGCTACCTTTAGAGTCTTGGGGAATCCAAAGCAAGAGGCCTTACCGTGGGCCAAGGAATTGCTGGCCTTTTTTTAGAGGTCTGCTCATCTAATCCATCTCAACAAGCAGGGCTTGGTCTCTGGCATTTAGCAACACTGTCAGGGAGTGTACAGAGTGTACTTCCAGCACCAGAGGAGGAGTAGGAGGCTCCTCATTTGCTTTCTTTATGGTTCCCCTTTCAAGAGTGCCTCTAGTGCATCTGGCAATTTCCATTCACCTATATGTAGGGGCAGAAGCATGTTGTACTTCTTCACGTATTTTTTTCTTGGCAACCTGCTCAATAAGAGGTTTTGTACTCCTTTTAGCACATAAGCAAGATCAAAGGGGACATTTTCCTTTTTTCTTAAATTAACTTCTAACTCTTGTAATGAAAAATGTTAAACATTTTGCAACACAATCAGATGTGCATAAGTTAGTGCTATCAAAAGAGGGACCTTCTTCTTCCTGAAACATGATATAGTTGCACACAAAGAAAGGATGGAGCATTGCTTTGGGTGGTACCATGGAGTGGAGCTGGGAGTGCTGGAGTCAGGTGGTGATAAAGAGAAATCAGCATAGGCTGTGCAATCAGAAAATGTTCCTAATGAGTTGGCATCCCAAGAGGCATAGGGAAAACCCTGTCATATGGAATGCTTAACATTTCATGTTTAATGTTAGACTGCAAAATGCATTGAATGAGGGAATAATCCTGCTCTGGCAGAGGAAGGTACTTATAATGCAACTAATAATTCCAGGGCCAGATTCCCTGCTAGCATAAATAAGCCAAACTCTGCTGAAGTCAAAAGAGACCCACCCTTTCATGCCAACAAAGGATATAGTCTTCCCTGCTACTCTGAATGTAGAACAGTTTTGAATGGGGATCATTAATCCCTATGAAGCAGAGGCCTGTGTGAGTGCTTGGCTTTCCAGGAGGGTTTCTTCTTTTTTTTTACCTTGTTTTTTTTTTCTTCCTTTTTTCTTCTTCTTTTTTTTCCCCCCCATTATGAGAAAAGCCTGAATGAGAAAAAGCAAACTGTGGCATGCTTTCTTTAACTCCTAATGTGTGGTGTTTGCTGACCCTCCTAGCAGTCTTTCTCCTAGCTGTGTTTCATAAGGCTGTGTGATTTTTTTCAAATCAGGTACTGTCAAAGAGAATTGCACTGAACTAAATCTTTAATTTTTTTAATGAGTATGCTTAATACAGCTAAGGGCATAAAAACAAGGAACCAGCATTCTAACTGCATGCAAGTTACTAAACTCCCTTTGGGTTTTTCTTGCGGTGCTTCTTCCTTAGTACTTATACTTAGTTTAAACAGCTAAATCTCTCTTCTGTCTGCTTCCACCAACTTCATTCCAATAAATAATAGGCTCAAATGTGGTCTTAAGATGTATCCTGGGAGATCCTCTAACCTCACAGTTTCAGACCTCCAAGTTTCACATGCCTAACAGCAATTCACAATTTATTTGTTTTTCTTGCTAGCTCCTTTGCAAGGCTTGAGGGAATTATCACAACTTACTAACAAATTCAGTGGAGAATGTTTCAGCCAGAAATGAAAGTTGCTGTCATCAAGTAGACAAAATCTGATGAGATTTAGTTAAAAATAAAAATTAAGCCAGCATAAACCTGTTGTACTGTGACCCCCATCTATACACAACACCCACAGGAATTTGGTTGAGTAGGCCCAGGCAAACATTACTTGAAATCCCAAAGGGAAAATGCTAAGTGTTATTCATTGCATTATGCAGGCCGAGGAGACACACAGTTTTTACAAGTGTATTAGAATATGTTTAACTCTAGGTTTGGAATCTGAATGTGCTTGACTGTCTGTCTCCTTTCAGTCTGGGTGGGATCACTGCATCTAAGAAATGAAATCTTGCCACTGACACCAGCAGAAGTAGGCAGAAGTGCCCTGCAGAGATAGCACCCCAGTTGACCTGGTCTGATCCTTACCCTGAATGACTAATTGTATGCCTATGCCACTTCAACATGACTAATAAATTAATAATTATTTATTACAGGAATAATCGTTTTGCTGGCTCCCAAGTAGGTTTAACAAAAAACTTTTGCTTTTAGGGAGTGTGGAGGAGGAAGACAAATTTTAAGTCCATAGTGCTTTCTATCTACCTTATATGTCAAAATGATTCAATTATGCCAAAATGGAAATGTTGAAATCTTTGTAACAAAGCACTTTGCACACATTCAACATATCCAGAACCTGTCCCACCTACTAAAGCTTCCTTTCTGATTTCAGCTTGAGGTTTGATAGACTAGGTTTTACTCCAATTTGAATGAGGGTGGTAACACTTCATCCAGTGTTCTATCTCCAGTAGGCACTGTTGTGATGTGTGGACTTGGATGGAGATATGCCTATGATAGCCATGCAGGGAAGAAAAGTTTGAAAAATACCCTTTTGCTACTCAAGCTTCTAATGAATCTGCAAACTTTTGCAGCATGTGCATGTCTTGGGCTGTTAATGTAGCACTCCCCTTTAATGTATTCTGGGCAATTTCAGAAATGGTCTTTATCAGGTCATCAAATGTCAGCCTAGGTCCTCTCTATTTACTGTTGAACACCAGAATATTTTATTCAACGTGTAAAGAACCAGACACTCCAGCTAGAAAAGACCAGTTCTTAGCTTAAAATTCTCTGAGGTAGAAATATTTAAATCAGCAACCAGATACCCATGTGGTACCTATGTAACTGCTTCAAATGCTCTAAAAAGAACAGGGTCTGGCAGGATACATCTGCCTGGCTAGGGCTGTCTCTTGAATTCTCAAGTAACACCATATATATCCTGTTCAGAGTGACTATGCAGCTCTTTTTACTCTGGCAAAAAACTTTCTGGGCATGGAGATTCCTGTGATGCACATACTTAGCAAAAGATTTCTCTATTTCATTACTCTCACAAGTAGAGTTCATCAAATCATTGATCACAACCATATTTACTTTATTTGGGGGTGGTACGTAGTTATCACTAAGACTTTCAGACGAGTCCTCCACATATTTGATAAAAAATATTTACAGAGCAATTCCTGCCAACAACAATCAGACCACACATTATTCTCAGGCTTAACAGAGAGGTAGCAGTTGGCGTTCTCCAAAAGACTTTTTACAAGATAAACTTTCCCGCAGTGCCAGAATAGCAGAAGAGGGGTGCTTCCAGCACATGCCAAGATCAAAAACTGTAGGGGAGGCTGTTATAATTTTGGACAGTACTCTTTGTCATAGGTTACCTTCTGCAACTTCTGGAGGGTCCTGGTTTCTTTGCTGACTTCTCCTTTCTCCTGATAAGAGAGCACTGCTCTATCACACTCTTCTTAAGGTCATCACTGGCTGAGTTTACAATACAGCTCACCATGAGACCCTTCAATGCCTCAAATTTGGTATTTTCTCTGTTGCCTTTAGAGTGATACCTTTAACCTTTAGACAACACCTGCCTTCAGACTGCAAGAAACCATAGGATTCAGAGCCCTGATGACACAAACTCCATAACGTGCTTGTCAAGTGGCAAATTGCATGTCAACTCACCTAAACAGTTTCTGAGCAGTGTCATCCAGTCCCTCGGATGATTCACAAATGTCACAGAGTCTGTGTCATGATACAGAAGATGGTCTTGCAGGGCATGTATGAGTTTGTAAGGGTTGAAGCCCATGTATACTGAGGTGAAGCACACTATGAAAATGTTAGTACGACACTCTAGAGTCTTACATACTCTGGCATGCTTCCATGAGACAGTGGCCACATCACTACTGATACAATCACAACATAATGACAACACATCATAAGCCAGAGAAAAGAGGTAACCTTACAACTCATCTGGTTCTCTTACAACGGTGGTATTGGATATATTGGATCTCTGTCTAAATTGTCCCAACTGGGAATTTAAAAATGGGTTTGCAATTTGGCATTTGGCAGAGTTTTTCTTAATACGTTCAGACCACAAAATTACATATTTTTTCTGTCTGTAATCTTCAACATATTAGCTTTTTTGTCATCATCTGTATACTAGGCTGGAGAGCTTGAAGCGTCCTGTTTCTGGCAGAGGTGCTGTTTAGTAAAATCTGAGAAAAGACTCCTATCCCTGTTCAAAAAGTCAAGCCTCATAATTTACAGGCCCTGTAGCCCTTCTCCCAAGCCTTGTTCAGTTCTAAGGAATACCAGGTATCCACTAGGACTCTTCCTTCATTGCTGTGGAAGCAGAGAGCCTGGCAACCTTCTGCACAAGCACAGCACAAGGAAACAGTAGCTTAGCATTTACTTTCATGAGAAGCAGAGGGAGAAAGAGCCCATGAGGTGGGTGGACCTTTACTTTGAACATCCCGAAGTAGGCTGTCAGGGTGTCAAAACTCTCAAAAATAACTCCAGGGTGCTCAAGAGGGTAAGGTTTGTTTTACTGATGAAGGGATAAAGGCTAGCAAAATCATACTAATGTATTTTTCTGTCATGGTTTGTAGTACTCACAAATGACATTTGTCCTGCCACCAAAAAGCACATCTCTGGGGACCAGCAGTGTAAGCAGTTTGTCTGCAGACTCCATGTTGGACTTTGTCAGAGTGACCTGCCCATGCTCTCATTTAGATCTGATGTTGAAATCTTCTCTGTTCAGGTGGTCCTTCTTTTGTGGTATTGTGTAATATACATATCCAAAGCTGGCCCATGCCAGAAGGTTCCAGTCTTTTTCATGGTAGTATTTGATATAGCCATGGAAAAAAGCACTCATTAAATATAAAAATTTTTGACATGCTATCAATTACTGCATGGCCATTGAAGAAGCAGGATCCTACCTGATATTCACCATCTGGTAACATAAGACAGATTTGACTATTTTAATTTTTGGCCACATATATCAACCATTGAATAGAAAGGGTTGACTATCTATTTTTACTCTAATGATAGCCGTCGGGAAGGAGAAATATACCTGGAATATCGACATGCAAATAGAGGCCAGTGTGATGCTAGGGATATATACAACAACAAACCTTCACCTTTTCAGTGTCCTTTTCTCAGAATATGTGATGGGTCATTGCTATAATCTCATTCTTTTATGATCTGCAGGCCTCCAGGGGGAGACGTGGGTAGATAGCATCTGTCATCATTTAATGGCAGCCCTAACCCTCAAAAATAGTCTATGACATCTACAGTTGCAAGAAAAAGTATGTGAATTCCTTTTGGAATTTCATGGTGTTCTGCATTAATTTGTTGTAAGATGTGATATAACATCTAAGTCAAGACTATTGACAAATAGAATGTGCCTAAAATAATACACAAAACCAATTCTGATCCTCCATGTTTTTACTGAACACAACTCATTCAACATTCAAAATGCCAGTGGAAAAAGTAAGTGAACCCTTGAGTTGACCTCAGAAAAGTTAATCAGAGTCAGGTTAACCTGGAGTTTGGAGGTGTGGACTAGAGCTACATTGACTGATAAAAAACACTCAAACTTTTTGAGTTTGCTCTGCACAAGATGTATGCTTATGTGAGCCATGCCTTGTCAAAAAGAGGATCTATGATCAAAAATTGTTGATTTATATAAAGCTGGACAGGGTTACAAAGTGATTTCAAAGACCTTAGAAATTCACCATTCTACAGTGAGGCAAATGATCTACAAATGGAGATACTTTGGGACTGTGGCTACTCTACCAAGAAGTGGGAGCCCAGTCAAAATGATCCCAAGAGCACTACAAAGACTCACCAATGAGGTAGAGAAATAATCCCGAGTGACAACCAAAGAGCTGAAGGCATGATTGGAATTGGCTGACATCTGTGTTCATGAGTCTACAGTACATAAAACATTGAAAAAGCAGAGTGTCTATGGCAGGACACCCCAAAGGAAGCCACTGCTTACTACAAAGAACATCGCTGCATGCCTGAAATTGCAGAAGAGCACCCTGACACTCCACAGTGATACTGGCAAAATGTTTTGTGGACTAATGAAACAAAGATTGAACTATCTGGAAAGAACACACAGCACTCCATCTGTTGTAAAAAGGGCACTGCATATCATCATGGAAACATCATCCCAGCCATAAAGTATTGTGGAGGAAGCATCATGATTTGGGGCTGTTTTGCTGCATCAGTGCCTAGGCAGCTTGCAGTCATTGGCGGAAGATGAATTCCCAAGCGTATAACAAAATTCTTCAGGATAATGTGAGAATGCCTGTATGTCAGCTGAAACTCTGTAGATATTGGGTGATGCAACAGGACAATGACCCAGCACATCAGAGCAAGTCCACAACAGAACGGCTTCAGAAAAAAAAAATCCACCTTTTGGAGTGGCCATGACAGGGCCCAGACCTCAACCCAACAGAGGTGCCATGAAATGACTTGAAGAGGGCCATACACATGAGACTCCCAAAGAATATGTCAGAGCTAAAGCAGTTCTGCCAGGAAGAATGGACCAAAATCCCTCCTGAATGATGTGCAGCTCTGATCCACAGCTACAGGAAGAGCCTGGTTGAGGTTATTGCTGCCAAGGAGAGGCCAACCAGTTATTGATTCCAAGGGTTCACTTATTTTTTTCCTCTGGCATTTTGAATGTTGAATGAGTGTGTTCAGCAAAGACATGGAGGATCAGAATTTGTTTTGTGTTATTATTTTAGGCACATTGTATTTGCCAACACTTTTGACTTGGATGATGGTTAGATCACATTTTATGACAAATTAATGCAGAACACCATTAAATTCCAAAAGGTTCACATACTTTTTCTTGCAACTAAATACTTAGGCTGGGTACTTCTATGCATATGAGTCTACCGCCTCAGGCAATTAATTGCAAGCACATTTTTTCATTTTGAAGCTGACTAATAACCAAGAAGCCATTATAGCCTTTGGCATTATGTGCTAAGAAAGTGTAGCCCCAAAATTTTGTGTCCATAAACAACTCAGGCCCATGAGACATGTGCCTTTTTAAACTCTCATTCTCCTTCAGATTTCCTTACTGCCCTTTCTTCTTCATCCCAAGAGGCACCCACTGATAACAACATGGCAAAAATCTAGTTAGGAGTATGTGTTAGGGTCTCCTGCATACATTACACATCATTGATAATACAGCCTTGACCTTCCTCTCTATTTTTGATCATAGGTATGAAGCATTGGTGCTCGTTCCTGTTACTGTGTATAGCACTTACAGCTTTTACTTTCTTGCCGTTTATCTACACGGACACTACAAATTTCACCAAAAAAAATCAGTAAAACAATCAGTTAGGGTTTTTAATAAACATTGCTTTGTGCCCCTCTGTAAGCATTCCCTAGAACTGAAAAACAGGTTGCACTGGGGCAAGCTATATTTTCTTCTGGATAAATGCACGGTCATGAGACAAGCAGAGCCAGCAATAATGGCTATGGCCATGGTTATACAACATATGACACAGCTCACAAATATCTCACCAGCCTCCCTTAACACTGTGATAATGTTCATCATGTACAAGAAGGAAACAGATCTTGGGGTATTCAAGACTCTTGTTTTTCTTAAAAATCTCCCAACCATTTAATCCCTCAGATGACAGATATATTAGCATGTAGCAGAATCTCATGAAAGGGCATGTAGCTCTTTTCCTCTGCTTGACAGTTATGCGTCTGTCATGTCCCTCTTGGTTCTGAGTGCTGCAAGTCTTACAGCAGGATATTGTCACTGTTACTTAGAGTAGTTAAATAGTTGTTTTTCATCTGTAATTTCGCATTAGGGGATAGGTTGCAGGTTCTGCAAACCCTGCCCCTATGTCTTTCACAATAATAACAGCCAGAAAGTTGGATCAAAACACAGTTCTCTCTGCAGGAGAGTACTGTCCCAATCTAGAAATTCAGTTAGATTCACACTATTTCAATGAATAGTGGGAGAATATCAACAGTCATACATGCTGACAGCTTTGAGATGGAGTTAAGCATAATCACCAGGTTCAAAGAGCTGACATAAATGATCAGAAATTTGCTCTACATCCTAAAAAAACATTTCATAAACTTCAAGAAGTGATACTGGGCCTACAGTAACAAAGCTGTGCTCTTCTACATACCACCAGATCTGAAACTCTGCATTGGCCTTGCTCCCTGACAGCCATGGGGCAGACTGGTGCCTCCTCCATCTGCTGCAATAACTTCTAAGTCCCTCCCAGGGCAGTCATCTTCTACCTTAGCAAGAGACTTGCTTACTGGCCCACATGTCCAGAAAAGCCGTTTGCATCTAAGGGCTCTGGCGGTTCCCTCTTGCTGATAGGACTCTCGCAGTGATGCAAAATCCATTTGCCTTTCCTACTTAGCAGTCTTTGTTCTAAGATATTTTTTTTCTGTTTTGCTGGCCTGTAAGCCAAGGCACCAGAACCAACAGCTCCACTATCCCTTTTATCACCAAGAAACTGCTTGCTACTTCTCTGTGCTTGAAAATTAATAATCATGCTCTGTGAATGCTAAAGCATTCCCCACTGTTTATTCTCACTCCCCGCTCCTCCCCCCAAAAGTGGCTTAGCTGTACTAATTAATGGCCTTGTTTGTAACACTGTGCTTTTCTTTGATGCCCTATAAACTATAGCCACAGCCCTGTCAGCACAGCTAGCACCTGTGTGACCATCCTCCTGATTTCTTCAGCCTCTGTCACCACTCCACCACCTGCCCTCTTAGCAGCAGCATCCTGCTGATGTTCTCTGAGAGCATGGGGCTGCAGAGTGTGTCCCAAAGCCTGAGTCCTGCTGTTATCAGGATGTTCTAACAGGACAGTCTTGATGGCACCCTCAGTCCTCCACCTCTTAATTGCAGCATCAGCCTAAGGATACACAGCAACATGGAGTACCAGCCTGCACCCCAAAACGGTGTTCCAGGTGGCTGTAAGATACCCCACAACCACAGGGAAAGGGAGCTTTCCACCACTTCCCATCCCCTCTGTGTCACAGTAACCTTGAAGTCAAATTTTCAGTTCATAGGCCCATTGGCCAGTTCTTCTGGCTTACTTGGTCTTCTTTTGAACCTCCTTTGGGTCTTTTCCCTACTGCTCCCACATGCATGTTCTTATGAAGCTGGGATTTTGCTCTGTTTTTCCACTTTTGCAGACAGCTTTGCCTGTGTCTTGCAGCACCGAGCAACCGAGCAAAACCCTGAGCCTGCCCCAGTTGCCCTGTGTGGACAACATGCTGGGCTGAACTTGGGTGCAGAAGGTTCTTGGTCCAGATCAATCTCTTTCTTGCACACAACAGGGTCTGCACTGTGGGCCCATTGGTAGGTCTCTTAGGAGGGGTCCCTAGTCCTTGGGCATGTTCCACCACCTTTTGGCACACTTCAGCTCCCTTGAAGTCATCCTCCCTCAATGTGGCTGATGGTGTCAAGAAATGGTCATCAGCCAATCCTAGTACAGTATGAAAACACGTGGGTTAATGTGTAACTAAAGGTGTCATAAAATGTATGAAAACACATGATTTTCCTGTAACTGTTCCAGTACTGTCAGGATCCTTTACGATGTCCATATCCCAGCTCCCTGAATTAGGTGTTGATTTTGTGAACTTGCCAGATGCACAGATGTTCTCCCCCTTTTTTTTTTATTATTTTAATAATTTCTCTTTTTTAATTTCTCTTTTTGTTTGTTTTTTAAGTTTGAGATATCCAGAAAATAAAGGAAAAGAGTTCACCAGAACAAGCAAGTAACATTACTCTCAAACATTCTATAGCCCAAGAAAAAATGGGGTGTAGATGTTGCAACTGCCTCCAGGCAGCTTCAAGTTTTAGGATTGGCACTTACATAACTGATCATACTAGGTCTTACTGAATTTGGCAGCCTTGTAGGGGTTATGTTTTTCACATGGATGAACTGTTCTTGAACAATTTCTCCAATGTATTGAGCACAAACAGGCTTTTCTTCAACATCAAGCACGTAGGTCTCCTCTCTCTCTTTCTCACCCTTTCCTCTCCCCCTCCCGCCCTCCTAACACCAAATGAAGTTATTGTGGCCATGGTGGAGGCCGAGTGGATTCTGTCTAACAAAAAAAAATATTTCTGATAGCATGGTGCTATCAAGAATGGGAAAATGGAAAGACATAGAACTGCTTTGGGCTGGGTCGCAGCCTACACCGCAGTGCGAGAGAGGGAGTGTACAAGGATATTGCCCTCTGCGCTCACGCACCCCGCAAGCCGGCAATACCCTCGCTTCCTGAGGATTAGCAATGCTCCAGCGCAAACCAAGGAAAGCCCTCGCAAGGCGGGGGAGACTATCGTGGGGCCCCCGCCTGCCGAGCACCGCACGGTCGGCAGAGAGCGCGGCAACTCCTGCTGCGTCCCGCCCTGGGAGCCGGGGGGCGAGGGGGTCCCGGGAGCAAGGGAGTGGTCCCCAGGAGCAGCGGGGAGGGTCCAGGAGCAGAGAGGGAGGGCCCGGGAGGAGGGAGGGTCTGCCAGCTCTGTCCTACCCAGCATCCAGATAAATATTCAAAATACATTTCTATAATTTTATGGGTTTTTTTATTAGCGATGCTATCAGGGATACAGATTGGAAGAGCAATGACAAATGTTAGTCACTCTCTTTGAATTAGTCTGTGAACTATTAAAAACTAATAAAAACAAACTCCATATATAAGAGTTAACAAAAACAGTGGAAACCTGATAGCCCCACCTGGGATTTCCTCTCAGATTTTTTGATTCTATTGTTGCAATACCCAGGCGTGTATAAAAGAAATTTTGGACCTATGGATGTTTCATCTCGGTTATAGTCACTCTGATTTTTCTCATTTATTATTTTTTTATAATCCCTTCTAGATTTCTTACGGCTTCTTTTGTTAACCTCATGGTTTAATATGACATCTATTTAAATGTGATGATTTTACTTCCTGCGTTCATGATAACGCTACTCTGAAGGCACATGTTGCCCATATTTTCTGATTCCAAGAGAGCACTAAACTACTTTTTAACTTATGGAGAATCTATTTTACTAAATATTTTAACCATTTTACATGACTGACTTGTTTCTCAACTTCCCTAAAATGCTGGAGAATGGGGACTGCAACTGTTTTTTGATTACAGATTAACTAGGGACAGACTGTCTGTGAGGCAGAACATAAGCACTGTAGCAAGTTCTGCACTGTGCTGTTCTAAAATCAGTCTCCAAACAGACCTTAACGTGCTATAGGACCTGGCACATTCAAACCCCAGCCTGGCTTTCCTTCTACTCCCTAGTTGGCTTCTGTACCACCACAAATACAGCCCTGTATTAAACTGTATCTTCAAGGCAATCAACATTGTGCTTTAACGCTATGTACCAAACTAATGGAAGAGATTAAAACAGCCATGAAACAGCAGTGAATTAATTAGTTGCTTATCAGAAATTTTAGGCTAGCCAAGCTACTTAGGAGAAGAGGTTCAGGTGTTTCTATACATTTGAAAATCAGACTATAAATGGGGAAGAAATGAAGCACAGCAGCTTTAAAGAACATCTGAATGCAAAATGTAGCAGAGAGACACTTCCTAAAAAAGCCCCGTGCAGTTGTGCTTAAATAAAACTGCTCCTCGTTGAATAGTGGATATTCCCCATAGGACATTCTAGCAGGATGATGTAAAGTAGTTCGGGTGTGGGAGGCCATACCATGAAGCACAGGAAATAGTTGAAATCCTTTGATATGTTTATAGTGCTAAGTAAATGGGAAATGGCTACAGCTGAGGCTGTCAGCCACTTCACAGTCATTCCTTTGGGCAGATGGTCACTCTTCACTGTCAACGTTTCTTGAAATTGCATACGCAAGCAAGGCAAGTGGGCACATTCTGCAGCTAGTGGTCACGATATGCTCTTAAAACAAGTTGCTTTCAGTATAAAAGATTTGCTTTGCTATTCTTCATCTCCTATGTGAAGAACCTGAATACTCCACACACACTTCAAATGTTTAAATACAGTGGCTTCTTCTTCTCACTGGTGGAGTTTGAATGCTCCTTACTGTACAGTGTGTGCTTTTAAACCAGCCTGCACACCAGCCAAGACAATCTTGGAGAACACTTCCGTCCCCTTTTTCTGCTATCGTAAAGCTGATTTCCAAACCACTGAAAACACAGCAGTATATTTTTTTCTTTTCATCCCTTCTTCTCCTTCCTTCTTTCCTCCCCCTCCTTCCTTCCTCCCTCTCCTTCCTCCCTCTCTCTCCTTCCTCTCTCTCTCCTCCCCCTCCTCCATCCCTCACTCCCTTCTTTCCTTCCTCCTGTAGCTGGGAGATCAGACTATGAAGTTTTGTGAACTAGAGAAAGAAGTAGTCTATTCCATGAGATTGTGTTCTTTAAACTTGAGGGACTTTAGACCTTGCTTTAGACCTTTTCTACAATAAAAAAAGCAGCACTGCAAGGTTCACCACAAGGATATCCAAGCCGAGACTGCACAGGTTGCCCTCTCTCTATGTTCCAACTATAAATGAACTAAGTACTTTTTTCTAGTTCTGCTGTAGTTTTCATCCCATCAAAATTGAAAACCTATTTACCGTGGAAATTACTGGAATTATAAGAATGTTTTCAGCCCTATCTGAACCTCGGTGCTACTCCATTCTGCCTGAATTTATCTATCATACAAAAGTTGGTCATAAGACAGCCTACAAGGAAAGGGTACTACTTTAACATTCAGGAACAAAAAAAAAGGTGATTGTTCAAAAGTTCTCATAATAAACTGTAAAATGGTATGTATATATATACATATATTTAAATCTATGGTGAAACTTTATTGAGGCATTAAGAAAACGGTACTTACTGCCCACAAAAGGTACATTCTTTGGCCCAAAAGCTAGACATGAAAATGTTCACTGTTTACTAGAAAAAGCAAACAACTAAACCTGCTTTTCTCCATTCAAGTAGTATAATATATGTGAATTTATAATCCCATCTAAGGTACAGTAAATGCCACATATATAATAGAAAATCCCATACAGAGCCTCTTGTAACAAAAACATCTTTCTTGTCATAGAGCTCATAAAAATGGCTGTAAGCTTGCCCATAGTACATAGCAGCCTTCAGTATGAGTGTAGCAGACAGTCACCTATTTAGGCAATGAAATTGATTCTTCATTCTGACCTCTGTGCATTACTTAGTACCAAAGACACTATAAGGGGGAGATATAATTCAGATCTGAATGATCATGATGTATCACAGGTCTTCATTTCGACTAGGTTCTGGCTTTCTGTATTGCACATATGTACTGAAATCTTAGGTGTGTCTTAGATGAAGGCAGTTCCAGCCTCATGACCCCACATTCCAGTAGAATTATTTACCTGAGAAAATGTCCTTATACTTTGGAAGAACGTATATCACAGCTGAAACATATGTATAATGTATGTTAAAGTGATGGGTTTTTTTCAGTCATTAGATCTGACTTGATGGAAACAAAACTAGTTTACTGTATTCCAAAACCACTCTCCCAAACTTTAAAAAGTAGAATTCAGGCCCTCCAGAGGTAAAACTTCTGTAGTGTTACTGAAATGAAAGCTTTGCAACAGACAGGATCTGGCCTTAGAGGTAGCAGTGCTCCATTTTGTGATGGTTGATATTCATCTTCCCTAACTCTATTATTTGCGACAGTTTCCACCTTATAACCAAGAACATAGGAAGTTCCACCTCAACATGAGGAGAAATTTCTTTACTGTGAGGGTGACAGAGCACTGGCACAGGCTGCCCAGATAGGTTGTGGAGTCTCCTTCTCTGGAGACTTTCAAAACCTGCCTGGATGTGTTCCTGTGTGGCTGCCCTAGGGGATCCTGCTCTGGCAGGAGGGCTGGACTAGATGATCTTTCAAGGTCCCTTCCAACCCTTAACATTCTGTGATTCTATGATTCCATGATTCTATGATTCTACGATTCTACAATTCTATGATTCTATGCCTGCCCATGGCAGGGGAGTTGGAACTAGATGATCTTTAAGGTCCCTTCCAACCCCGACAATTCTATGATTCTATGATTCTATGATTCTCCTGTACTTCTATGTGCCTTGCTTTCCCAATCTCTGAAATAGAGATTTTAATCCTTTGATTTGGAAAGCATGTTGAAAATTGCTAAAGGAAAAACAGTGTCTAAAACAATATTCTGATTTTGGTCCACATGAACAAATTTTTCACTTTTTTTTTTTTTAACAGCATCTAATTATTGCCAAATCACTATTAACAAATGTTTATCTTATTACGTGTTCTTTTGCTGCTTATTTTTGAAGGACATTTATGTATTTGTTGGGTCAAATTACTCTACTCATCATAGTATGAACAGCCAGACTTAAATCAAGAATATTGAATACCGTTCATGACAGATGCCACCTTAACAGGACCAGAAGACACTACATCTACAGGAGAACGGGTAGAAACAGTGCCTACAACTATACAGTTCTTGAACCAAATCAGAACTAAATACACTAGCATTCTCAAAACAGCACATCTTGGACATTGCTCCTACTTAGTCTCATCTAAGAATATCAAAAAGTGATTGTTCATATTAAACTGTTTTTTAATAGTAGGCCCTTTTCTGTTAACACTCTCCCAAACTCTTAAAAAAATTCCCTACTGTGCAGCTGTGAATGGCTAATGTTTTCCCTGCTGAAGAGACTCGAGCATGGTCTACTGAAATTTCAGAAATAGAGTCAGGTTAGTGATTAGAATAGCTTAGCTTCCTGGCATTATACCAGTTGGAGTGAAACTGTTGAACAGTAAATGACCAAAAAAAAATAAATTCAACTATTGTATCTGTTGTCTCTTTACCCATAAGCTGTGGCGCAGAGTCTAGATGGAGATCATAACAAGTGGTGTTCTCCAGGGTTTGGCACTGGATCCCTTTTCAATTAATCCATCAACAGCCTGAATGAAGCGACAGAAGGTACCCTCAGCAAGTTTGCTGATGACACAAAACTGAGAGAAGTGGCTGACATACCAGAAGGATGCACTGCCATCCAGCATGACCTGGACAGGCTGAAGACTTGGGCAGAGACAAACCTCATGAAATTCGAAAGGGGCAAGTGTAGGGTCCTGTACCTAGGGAGGAATAACCCCATGTATCAGTACAGGTTGGAGGCTGACCTGCTGGAAAGCAGCTCTGAGGAAAAAGACCTGGGAGTCCTGGTGGACAACAGGGTGACAATGAGACAGTAATGTGCCTCTTTAGCCAAGAAGGCCAATGGCATCCTGGAGTCCATCAAGAAGAGTGTGTCAAGCAGGTCAAGGGAGGTCTTCCTGCCTCTCTACTCTGCCCTAGTGAGGCCTCATTTTGAGTGTCCAGTTCTGGACTCCCCAATTCAAGAAGGACAGGGAACTACTGGAGAGAGTACAGAAAAGGGCTATGAAGATGATTAGAGGACTAGAAAATTCCTCTTATGAGGAAAGGCTGAGGGGCTTGGGTCTTCTTAGTCTGGAGAAGACTGAGGGGGAATCTTATCAATGCTTATAAATACTGAAAGAGTGGGTCTCAGGAGGATGGGGCCAGTCTTTTTTCAGTGGTGCCCAGTGACAGGACAAGAGGTAACAGGCACAAATCTGAACATAGGAAGTTCCATCTAAACATGAGAAGGAATATTTTCACTGTGAGGATGACAGAGTACTGGCACAGGCTGCCCAGAGAAGCGGTGGAGTCTCCTTCTCTGGAGACATTCAAAACCTGCCTGGATGCCATCTTGTGCAACCTGCTCTACGCAAATCTGCTCTGCAGGGGGCTTGGACCAGGTGATCTCCAGAGGTCCCTTTCAGTCCCTAATATTCTGTGATTCTGTGTGATTCTGTAACTTAAACTGACTGTAGCTGTGATAGTTTGAAATCTTGTGTTCTGTATTGTGTCTGGAAAACACATCAGGAATAAACAAGATTGACTGCATTTTTTTATCTTTCTTCTCATTTTTTTACTATTGCAAAAGTCTTAAGAATTTTCCTGTTGAGAAATTCAGATTCCTGAGGATGCCAAATCAATACTGGTGAATATGTAATGCCCAATACAGCTCAAACATGTAAGACTCACTTTGTTTCCTTGCATGTGAAAAATACAATTTCTGGCAAATAAGTTAGCCATAATTGGTAAAGTCCAAAGCGAAAAAGACAACTGAGACTTTCAAATTGTTTTCATTTAGACTGATGGGCTGTAGGCTTTTAATATATTTTGAAGTTAATATTGCTTGGCAATATAATTAAACATGTCTTTCTTGATTCACTCAGTCTGAATGCTAATTTTTATTTAGCCCTGAAGGGATCAGTTCAGGAAGAAGTTATGCACCTTTTGCAATATTCATTGCCTTTCTTAGGAAAGTGTGGAATGCTGCACAAACAAGTAGAGCCACAGAGACTCCTTATCTGTTTATATTAACCCTCCAAGCAAACTCTGCTCTCATCTCCCCATGAATAAAATACGGAATTCACTTCAGTTAGTTGATAGTTCCATTGTAGTGAAGTGTGAAACACTTGTTTTAAGGATATGTTAGCTTTTGAGAATAAATGTTAATTCTCTGAGGTAAATTTTCTATGAAACAATTTTAATTTGCAAAGCTAACAGAATTTTGTAAATAAAGGTTCAGCGTCAAGTTTCGTTACCTACCCATGTATTCACATAGAAAGTTTTGCATCCTGTGCTAATGCACAGCTTCACGGGGTAATTTTTGTAGATCCATTGTATCTATCAATAGCTTGTCTGTGGCCTTTATATATATAAACAAATATATACATATATAAATATATATTTTGTACATGAAGTTGCAGTTTTCTATATGTCATATCTGTGAATAGGAAACCATGAAGTGTTGGCTAATTCCAGCTCTAGAATGAGCTGGCTTTCCAAATGCAAAGTTCATTGATCCTCTCCAGCAATTCCTGTTAGACAGCAGCAGTTAGATGGAAGTGTTTTTGGTTGGAACTCATATCACTAAGAGCAGAGAAAAACAAAAAAGACCAAATATTTCATTGCCTTATTGGTCTGCTGGCTGAAAGTGCTCTAAATTTAATCTATAACATCTCTACATCAAGAGTTTGAACTGGGGAGTGTGTGTGTATTTATTGAACATGTGCAATTTTTCCTTCCTGCTTAAAAAAGGCACTTCTTATTTTCCCTATGTAAGGCCCATGTCTACTCTTGTTTCACAAAGAAAGTTTGATGTCGGCATTCTGGAAGTCCACAAGTTGTTTCTCAAGGCAAAAGGCATTAATTTATAACTGTGATTAAGGTTGACACATTCACCTGTCTTTGGTAATTCCTGCTAACTTTAATGCTTTTACAACAGGGATTCCTGTTCCAAATGGGAAAAACAAAACAAAACAAAACAAAACAAAACTAAACTAAACTAAACATAACAAAACTAAACCAAACAAAACCAAACCAAATCAACAAAAACCCTCTCATGTGCAAGTTAGCATTATCATATGTAACAGCTTTTTAAAGTTTGATAATGCTTTCTGTTATTATTTAAAAGAATGAATGTCATGTAGAATGCAAGGATGATAACACTTCTCCAAATTCTAGTGAAGAACTAATTAAACCTCTTGTTTAAGAAACTGGGAATGGCACTAATACAGCTTAACTCAAACTGTGCTTCTGTCGTCACAGCAGGCATGATGCCGGAGTAGATAGCTGTGTAGATACTACCTCATAGAATCCTAGAATCATAGCTCAAAGGAAGGTGATCAGTTGTGATGACTGGATTCCTTTAAAATCTTATGCAAGCAACTTTATTTGATTTGAAATTTTAAATGAGTTTTAAGATAGTTTTTACTTCTTCTCTGAAGTAACCTTCAAAATATACATACAGATCATTAAGATTTTATGTAACAAAATTAGGGATTTTATTTTGGAATCTGATTTTTTGCAGTCAGATCTTTGAGCATTTACTTCAGTGAGAGCAAGAATGTGTATTTGAGTGTTCTACTGTTTTTACAGTAATCTTCTTCAAATGTTTTTTTTTCCCATTAGGCAAAGTAGTTGACATAAATTAGAGCTACACTCTTATGAACACCTATTTTAAATGGTATTTAGACGTCTGTGTTTGTCTGCAATCTGTCTCTATCTGCAATCTGCAGATAGAGAACACGTGGTGCCATTGTGCCCCACAATATGTTTTCATCTTTGGCTGGAAGGGAATGAAAGAGGAGAGTACACTACTGCTGCTTAGTGCACTGTTTCCTTGGCACCTTTGCTGAGACTTAAACAGTGGCAGAGACAGCTTTTGTAATGTGAATCCTTTTAGGATCAAAACAGCTCAAAATAGAGCTCTGAAAACTGGCAGCAATTTTATTTTATTAGTGATGTGCGAAGGCTTTTTAGAGTTAATTATTCTTTCTCTCATTTTTAACTACAAGCTAGAAAAAAGGACAGAACCTGTGAAATGCAGATCTAAAGCAACACCTTCCCTAAACTGGGTAATTTTTATATTTTGAAAGATAATACAACAGACACTAGCACCTATGTTCAGGTCGACTAAAACGGAATGCAAATTGCTAAAATCTGGGAGTTCTTTGAAGCATGATTTTAGTTTGTGATCAGCTGTCATCTGTGCCACGGTAACCAGGATATATTTACCATAAACACTGGAAGTACTTTCTGGGTTTTCCACTCTTTTTTTTTTTCCTTTAAAAAAACGCTAACAACAAAAAACTCCAACAAATGTTTAACTTCTCCTAGACTTTTGATGCCCTGGGTTTCCCAAAGCTTAAAGAATTTTATTAAAAGATGTAAAATTTAGTTAAACATTAATACAAGACGATAAATAAGGAATCAGCTGATTTATCATCTTGTATTAATGTTTATAATCAGCTCTTCATCTTTATTACAAAATCTAGTTTGATGGCATGTAGTGACCAAAAGCGATATTGGATTGTCTATATCTCATATTCTGCCCTTATCCCCTTAAGTTTTCCTCTCTTTTTTACACATGGATGAACAAAAATCACCTGTGGAGCAATGCTGGATTAACAATTAATGCTCCTATTTGCATAAGGTTAAAGTTATGTTGAGAAATTCTAAGGCAAAAGACAAAATTCAAAATAGTATGTAGCTGAAGTGCCTAGAAATGATCATTAGGCCAGAGCATAGTTTGCAAAGTATAAGTCTTAAAAGCAACCCATATTCTACAAATAGCTTTTATTATTATTTCCACATCCCTCCCCTCCAGTCAAGAAAGGAAAAATATTTATGAAGCATTTACGTATGCAACTAGCGGTCCAGTTCTGTAATGCTCATGAGAGCAGCAGGCTCTGCAGCCTGGAGACCAGCTATTGATTCCTTACGGATCCTCTGGTGAGTTGCGGAACAGGCTGCAGAGTGTTGAAATCAGTGCCAACTCTTCAGGTGCTGTGCATGTGTATCTTCTACTGTGTTTCAAATAAGGCTTAGTTAGGACTGGAAGGTGAGTTCTCACCTCCCTCCATACTATGAGATCTTACCATGGCTGACAGGACTTCTGCAGTAGAGGACGAGAAAGTCTGGCCCACTCTGTACTTTCTCCATGGCAGGAGTTACTCTCCAGTCAGTGGAATACAAATCTGTGGAGCCCTAGAAAAAGCTACTGCTGAGTTCATCTTTCTTGCTCCTTTTTTTTTTTTAAACAATTTGTGCAGGAACTGCCATACTAGGTGAAATCAGTGACCTGCTTGGCTGAGACCCTACCTGACAGTGTTGGACAGACCGTGGCCATGCATGCTTGAATTTAGTCAACTGTGTGCCAAGACAGTGCATATTTCTGCAAAGTCCTCATCAGAGAGCTGGAACCTGACATGTGTGATCTGCCTGATACTTTTCTGCACACCATGTTTCAGCATGACGGTTACTCTCCTTGCAATAAGTCTAGCTCACTTTGTGTCCTAGTGATTTTTTAGCCTCAGTGACATCTTGTGGCTGTAACACGTTCATCTTTCAATTTTCAGAAATGCATTTTTTCAACTTGTAAGAGTTGGACTTTGAAAACTTTGTGAGAGAAGGTGAAGAGGAACATTGTCAGTGATACAGAGCTGTAGACTTACCGCTGAGTATCAACAAGTTGAATTAAAGTCTTTAAATAAAAACATTATCTGGATTTTTGTAACGAGTTTTAGCCAGTGGTAAAATACAACAAAATGCAGTAAGACATTTATACAGCTATACCCAAAAATATGAATACAAGGTAGGACTCATCACAGCTGGATGTCACTTTTTACATCTCAGGTAAGAGGGTACTTCTGGCTTTCTTGTCAGGCTTCAATTACTTCCCCAACAGCAGGACTGATCTTGTCTGACTACTGAAATGCTATTTCAGAGGACTGCACCTGATTGGCAGCTTATCAACAGGCTTCAAGGGTCATGGGGTTAATCTGTTAACATTTGTCTTATTTATTATTTGTTTTCCATCTGAAACATATTTTTATTCAGTTCTATCAGTTGCTGGCTTCCTTGTCCCCATTTATGTCAATGTGGTACAGAAACTGGCGTAACTGCAGCAATAGTCTGTTTAAATGCCATCTGACTGCTATTTACTGACTCTTCCTAGGTGAGAGGATCCTTGCTTCAGCCTATACAGGGAAGAAGAATGCGATCCAAATCAAAGAGCTGTCCTAAATGCAAAGAAAGGCAAACGATGTTTTAAAATACTTCACACTTCAATTATTTCTTCATGGAACAAACTACCAGATAAACGAGTATCAGATGGTAGAAAGCAAGATAGATTTGCTTTATGGCTAAGGTGCTGACCAAATACCTTGTTCATAGCTTATTCTTCACTGAACACTGAGTTATTGGTCTTACTCTAAGAAGGAGAAAACAATCTTTTCCACATATTGTTCCCTCAAGTCCAATGTCCACCTGCCAAATTTTGTAGTCTTCTGCTTCGCACTGTCAAGATGTAATGTGCGTTATTCTTGACTACTTCTTCTATTTTGTATATAACACAGAGCAATAACAGGATTTCTATTTGATTTTACAATCGCACTTTAGCAGTGAGATGTGACATGTTTTTTGGTGCCTCAGCAAAGGATAGTTAAGACTGCCTAAACTTTCCAGGTTGCTTTGTCTTTATGAGCACATGGACTGTGCTCTCATCATTACTACGAAGGAGAAGAGGAGTTTGGTTATCTGTGTGTGCCACTGGTGAATGTAAATGTTTTTACTATGCATACACTGTATATGTTACATTAAAGAAGATATTCTGTACTGGCAATTTTTCCATACAATAGTTGCCTTCCTTCCACACAGACAGGCAGCCTAGGCTTACCCAATATTTTGGGCCTGTTCTGCTTTCACCCAACTGCTGATAAAATGTAACTCTGTGAAAACTGGTCAAATTGTTTTGGTGGGAAAGAATATTTGGCCCAAATTTTTAAAAAAGTGGATTGTTTATGTGGCCTTTTAACCTGAGGAATTGTGGGTGGTCTGCTCCCCTATATGCCAGATAGATGTATGAAAGTGAATTCAGTACTGGGAGAAAGCAAGTTGGAGTAAAATAATAACTGGATGGTCTATGTCACTAAAACATTTTGGTTTTCAATGACTCTTGACAAAAGACAATGCTGCACAGAATACCTTAGATCTTACAAACAGGGGATTTTTGGAGGACGCGAGAGGAAAAAGATTAAACTATCCTCTTGAAAAAATCTTTGTGTGCTGGTATCAAATGAAGCCAGATTATGGCTATAAAGAGCTGACAAGGAAGAAGGTAAGTAGTTCTGCTTTTGTGGCAAGTTGATCCATCTCTTCTGTAGAGAAGAAAGGAATAGACGATGAGAAGAGAAACAACCCTTCCAAATGGACATATCAGGAAGGAATTTTAATAAAATCAAATCAGTAAAAACATGCAGATTGCCCCCAAATGCAGGGGATTATACTGATTTGATTTACATAATAATAGACCGATTATTCTAAGTAATAAGGAATGATCTGGACTTTTTGCTAAGCAGGGTAGGTAGAGATCGACTGTGTGTATTTTGTTAAACCAAATACCTGTGACTCCAAAGAAACACAGCTCCTATTATGGGGAAGAAGACTCTGCGAGGCAACAGACACTTTGGAAAAGACTTGAAGGAATGGCCTTTATTTGTTTTGGAATAAATACCAAGCCTCAGGAAAGAGTTTTCTAGGTATGCTCTAAGTACAGAAAAGTAACAAAAATGCCCTATTTCAATGCTAGCATGATTTAATGAAGGAAAAATGCACACCAAAATATGCAAACAAATACTTCAGCCATGTCAGAGAGTGCCATTCTACCGCAGCAGCAAGTAGTTTCTAGGGCTGGAATGAGTAACTGCCTGACAACTCCTATATCAACAGAGCTACTCCATCTTCTAGTAGAGGGTAAACACATCATACCAAAATAATGAAGTCTACATCACAAATAGTCATTTACAGGTCAACAGGAAGGTGGCTCTCTTTTTTCACAGCTCCTTATATAGCATGTTCAATTGCTCATGGCTGTATTCTGCTCCCATCTTCTTTTCTGAGTGATTAAATAGCTTGAAAAGAGTTGAGGAATAGGAAGGAGGTGGCAGAGCTTTGCTACTACCTGTATCTTCCTTCAGCTCTTGAGAGGGGATCATGGATTGCAGGTGCAGGATGAAGAACAGGATTCATCCCAACAGATAACAGATTTTACATAGATTTGGAAGAGGATTCCTTCCCTGTGATGCTGCAGCACACTTCCTGGGGTGGACCTAATTTGCCTTACGTAAAAAGGATACTAATAGGGTACTTTGAGACCTACTGGGTTCTGTCCACCAGTTTAGGTTTATATGCTGACATTGCAGACTGCCTTCATAAGTCAAGTTGCTTTTTTCTTTTTAATTAACTATTGTCATCCCTTTTCCCTAAATAACAATGGACAACTGCTAGAGGAGGCTGTCCCAGAATTGCCCTGAACTGATGCACTTCCTACTGTAGACGTGATCACATATTTGGGCAGTGTTTTTTGACTTCCACTTCTGGGGACTTCCTTATTTGGATAAAGGAAGTATCTTTAAAAAACCAACAAACCTCACAGATCCTTGAAAAATCGTATTCCTACTCAATGTAGTCTGAACTGTATGTACATTATATATGACTGTTTCCTGATTAAATCTCAAGTATAAGAGACTTCTAAGCTACAGATGAGGTGCTAAGGGAATCAAAAATAACTTCTGCATCAGCCTGCCTCTTTCACAAATGTTATGTATCTTAGTATTATATATATATAAATTAAGTATATATACTTAAGTATATATATATAAAGTATATTAATTAAGTATCTCTTGCATATCCTTGGGGAGCAGCAGATGGTAAGTGATTTGGTCTTTAAACACTCTATGACAATTTCAACAATATTTTATTGTTATTAATCCTAGATCTTGTACAGCTAGTTAAGCCTCACCCAGAAAGCCTCACCCCACAGAGTTTATATGTGTTATTATACTTTGGAATGTTAAGTGTTTTAGATGCAGTCTCTGCTGGGAGCTCTTATATAAAGAACAGGTTTTCTTCCATGAAACAAGCAAAACACCCCTCTCCAAAAAAAAACTAATCCTGAGGTTCTGCTGTATTGTTTAACTTCTCAACAGTTCATGATGTCATTTTTTTTTGTAAGTTAAGGAAAACAAATGCTGTCACATTCTGAGTTTTGAACAAGCCAAAATCAAGAGATTAAGTGTTCCAAACACTTAAACATTTCATTCAATTAGTTAGTTCAGTCTGGCTTCTCTACCTCTGAACTGCTTCCAATAAACTTTGAATATAGAAAGAGAAACCCATTGATAACTTCCTACTACTGTAAAGAAATAATGTTGCTTTTCATATAAATGAGTTTCAATGTTTAAATGTGCATGTGAATTCTTTGATCTTTTTCTATACAGATACCTGATATTTTGAGACTTTTTTTTTTAACTAATTCACTATACAGATTCTGAATGGGCCTGATTCTGCAGACTTTGAAAGACTGCCTCTAGAATAACCAGGTGCTTGCTGGCTGCCTGTCTCCAAAGACAGATCACAAGGAGAAGTAGAGCTGCTAGAGTTGAACATGATTGCTCAGATGCCAACAGGTGAAACCTGATGGATTCGTGCACATAGCCAACAAATGCTAGCTTTGTTTGTTTCTGGAAGCAGAAAATGCCAAAGGGAAAATGAGAGGAGAACAGAGGGAGAGGGACGGCAGAGTGGAGCAGGGCAGGGGAACAGAACTCTACATGTTCTGCTTCACTGTTCTAATCATTGCCAGTAAGGCATATTTCTAGAGGCTGAACCCCTTCATCTTCACTGTCCGGGATGGAACTAGACTATCAAACCCGCGAGTTCTAAGGAAAATTATTAACTTTACAAGAATGAGAATTTAGTATTTCAAACAATTTCTGAGCAAAGTTTCTTTTTTCTGAATAAAATGCTTACTCCACTGGTTATCATTTAACTTCTAAGGTTCATGTCAAAGTAATGCCAGATATTAACTATAGAGAAAATTCATGTTTGCTACTTAGTACTGATTTTGTGACAGTTCTGATTTTGTGATTTTGAATAATGTATAGCTAAAATGCAGAAGAGGAGTCTGAACATACTTATACCATATACTTCACCCAGTCTGTACATGAGGTAAATTTATCTATGAACCAACAAGCTAAAAATCGTATCAGTGGCAAGCAATGGAGGAAAAGAGGGGAGAATTTATGCACGCATTTTCTACAGCCTTTGAAAAGTGCTAGGACTCTTCACTGCCTGCACTGAGCAGGAGGTGATATACAGGAACGGAGGGCCTACCTACCCTGTAAGACACCTGAGGGCTTCTGTGTTCAGAACTCCCCAACCATCTAAGCAGGATCAAAGTATCACAACAATTTTCTACATTTATGAAAAGATTGTGTACTTAGGACACAAGCTGCTGCTCATTGATGCAAATACTATTTATGCAAGCACCTAAGTGGAAACTGTGAATATCTAGATGGTAATGCGGCCTCCTTTGAAGCTTCTGAGCCACTGGAAATCCTGGGCCCCTGAAATTAAACCTGCAGAAACACTTGAGAGTGGTGGAACATCACTACTGCAGCACAGAAGAGCATTTTCGCCAAGCGTGCTGTGTAATGCTGAGAATGATGCAGGAAAATGCCTAAAGCCTCAGATGTTTAATTTAACATCAACCTGCTATGGATTATGCCTGCTTGGAGACTCTACCAGAATCTGGAGCTGCATTGCCATTTCTGCAGGAAATAATGAAGTTACACAGGAAACAGAAAGAGACAGAGAGCAATCCCATCTTGTAATAGCAACGCAATGTTGCTGGGAGGAAAAAGTTAAATATCCTAAGAGTGTACCCTGCCCACACTCTAAATGTAGAGAAAAGCAAAGCACGTCCTTGCTAAGCATATTATTTACCTTCTTCTGGCTAATGCTAATAACGACTTCAAAGTTGCTAACTTGTCTCTTTTTCTGAAAAAGGAGAGTCATTCCTTAGGAAATCTCCTTACGTACATTCCCACTCCTACCCCTGATCTTTTCTTAGATCTTAAAAGATCTTAAGTCTTCCTAAATCTTCTCAGATCCCTGGGCTGATGACAGTATAGATTTGATATCTTGTGCCTGGCAATATTGCTGCGAGTCTCACAGAAGAATAAGAAGTGCATACTTCTGTAATGTCTGTTAAGTTCTTCTCTGGTTAAAAATAGTATTGTCAAATGTAATCATATCTGTTTAATCAGTGTCCTGGTTTGTGCTAAACAAAACCAATTGGGAAGGCACTTTAAGAAAGCTTATTTTTTCCCCCCAGTCATTAATGCATAATTCTACTGTTCTAGGCACAGGTGTAAGAAAAAATAATGCTGTTAGACAACAATGGTACACTTTCAATATCAAAGGAGTATAAAATCACCTGTACCTAGAAAGTCAGTGTGAGAATAGAGAAATATTACATTTTAGATGCAAATTACACATAATTCATAATGTAAACACTAACAATTGTCAATAAAACATTTCCTTAAAATTAACATAGAGCATGGTTTTACCTTGAACCCTCAGGCCCTTCAGACAGTTGTAAATGCCAGGAATATCCTCCTCATTTCTTTAAAGATAAGCATAGTTTGCAACATGAAACTTATAGACAGCTCGTGCCTGACAAACTGAATGTCATGTTTTGTTCAGCCAAATTGCATTTCTTGGATCACGCAGCATTTATGATATATTTTAGACCACACTACTTCATGCATATAGGAGGCTTAACTCCTATAATTACATGCTAATAAAACCAACAACTGCAGAATGTTTACATCTTTGCCCAACCGTATGTCTTTAGAAAGAAAACAAAAATTCCAGGAGTTCATCTGTCATGCATATTCATAGCTTATTCCTGGGTGTACTTGAATAAGCAAGCACTTTTCAATTTAAGCTACTGTGCTTTATGTAGCTGTACTTGAAAGAGCATTTCTAAAAAGTTAACCATAGCACTTCTGTTTGTTTTATAAATAACAGGTTGTAAAGAGTTATCAGATGAAATAGGTTATAAATCTCAGTGTAAAAGAGCTGTTATGATTTTACGTGGAGCCTTAAACCCAACATGCCTGTTCTGCACAGGGCAAAGACTTTCTCAACAATGGCTGACATAACACGTAAGAGATGAAGAGATGAAGAGCACATGCTGCTTCATCAAGACAGACTTTTGTTTAGAATTCCCACGTGATTTATTTGACTCTTCAGTGAGGTGTGCATTTTCCAGGGATAATCCAAGTATTTAAATAAATGTGCCCAGATGCTACGGGAGTGTTCAAATAGGCTCATGGTGGCAGCTTTAGAAAGGTGTGTAATAACAGTATGTTTTCTTGTGGTTTTGCAAGAGGGTTTTCGGGAGCTGCCACGAACATTTCACAAGCGGCCAACACAAATTTGGCCAGGCTGACGTTCTCGCTTGATTGCCACAGCTCACGTTTTGACTGTTCTGCTAGCGGATGCTGGAGTTGCAAGTATTAGCCAACACCTTTCAAAGGAAGGCTTTAAGGCAGCTGAGAGAGTTGTATGAAGCTGTACACGCCGTATGAAGGGGCTCTGCTCCTCACACCAGGCACCTGCAGCCTTTACGTCCAGGCAGATATGAGCAGCAAGTCTCAGAGCATATCAGCATTTCAGAGACGCTCACAGAGTTAGCAGGCACGCACATCAAGGGAAGCAAACCGTGGCGGGACGGGGCTCGTCCCTGGACCTGCGCAACCTGTGCTTGCGTGACCGGCTGTGCCCGCCTGCCCTTTGCCTGCCACCGCGTCCCACCCTTCCCAGCCAAGGTGCCTCGTTCCTGCTTTAATACTCCCTGCCCGCACGGATCGTCCCTGCCTGCCTCAC